>NC_025996.2:11751548-11884801 GCF_000442705.2 Elaeis guineensis | reverse complement strand
GCATATTAATTCCTTCATACATGAATAAATATCTTCTAAAATTTATTGCCTCAATTTTTTTCCTAACCTTTTTCTTATTCTTTTTTTTCTTTTTGTTGTTCAGAAAACAAAATAGAAATGCCACTTCACGGGTTCAAAGCAAGGACCTTCTGAGTGCATGGGTTGAGGTAAAGGACCTTCTAGGTCCCCCTCCAACCATCCAACCAGACATGATCAAATAGATGGAAAAGACATGCCTCATCATATGCCATGGTCATTGGACGATCTAAGTGGGTCCATCAACCATGTAATGTTCGAATGAGATACGAACCCAAAGACAATAGTCAAGCTCATGCAATTAAAATGAAAATTTATATAAAACCTTAGGATATGTTTGGATCACAACTAGAATCAGAATTAAAATATATTGGAATGGAAATAGAAATGGCTGTATCCTATGGTCTGTTTAGTTTGTGACTGAAATCGAAAAAAAAAAAATAAAACAAAATTTAGATACTAAGGAAGTATAGGGATTAGGTTTTAGGAGATTAGAATATTTCAATTCTTTTTCAAAATTAGAATAATAATAAAACTCCTCTTAACCTAATAACTTGAAATGGAATCTGCTCATTCCTATTTCAATTCCAACTCTCTTCAACCAAATATGCCTTAAATTTTAGTATGGCATTCTTGTGTTTATTTGTTCTACTAGAGCAATGGGCTTGCTTTAACTTGATTCGCAGTTTGGTTTCGAATAGAAAATAATAATAAGTGATTCATTTTCTTTTGCGAAGCAAACCATGCCAAAATGAAAATTTGCTCAAATAGATAATCTTTAAACAGTGCAAAATTCTGTTGCAGGATGTAAAATTGCATGTCTTTGGTAAAATTTATGAGAAATCTACATACCTTAGCAAGAAAGTCATGACATCTAGCCTCCAAAATTTAAGGAAGAAGCAAGAATGCATTTTAATTTCTTGACATGTGAGGGGGGTTTTATATCCAAACAAACCTAGAGCAGGACCTTTTTGCTTATCCTATATGACCACCTACCGCTTGTGAGAACAATGCCACACAAATAGCATGCCAGTACCTGTCCCTCAACCACATAGTCCCAGAGGCATCCTATGGTTGCCAAAAAGTGTTCCCTCAAGGTTGGCTGGAATAATGCCCATATTATAACTTGCTAGGCTCCTTAAAGATAAGTCCAGACCCATAGGCTGGCTCAGACATAAAGAGTAGACAATCAATTTAAATGCCTTAGTTGCTAACTTATGCTTCATTGCTTGCCATTAGACCCAATGTCAAGTGGGACCATATATATTGCAAGTGCTTTTAAAATGGATGACCAAGGTCTATAGCCCAGTCTTAACTATTCTTATTCAGGGTAAATCGTGATGGTGATAGCTTAGTTTCAAGGAGCGGAGCTGGCCAGTGTCTGCACGCAAACAGTATAAAGTGCACAAAAAGGGGAGCTCCCGAGAATTAAAGCAATGGTGACACTTGGCAATCTCTTAAATCGGTCGCTGGGTATATATGATTTGAAGTTTCTGTGACGTTACATTTTATTATTGGTTTTAGCTCACGCTACCATGCCCCCACCTGTATCTTTTTATGGACAAAGAGAATGATCTTTTGTATCAACTGTTCTGCAGATCCGGACATCAGCAATAAAGGTCGCATGCAACAAGTGGCTGGACTACGGTGTTTGTTCTCAGCATTCGTTCTCTTTGGTCCTTTCTTCGTCTGTGGATAAAGTAAAATGCCGGCAACTTGAGCACAGGCATCCCAGGGTTTCCCAAGATGGTTCGCTTGTGTACAAAAACATCAAGTGGAAAAAAAAAAAAAAAAATTAAAAAAAAAAAATGTTGTTTAACTTCAAGATTTCCATTTGAATTTGCATCAAACATGATAGCACTTTATTATTTATGAGATACAATTAAAATTAGAATGAATTGGAACGAGAATCTGAGTGGTCATATCCCGACGTGTTTATTTCATGGCTCAAATCGAAATCAAAATGAAATTTAAATTTAATAAAAAAAAATTGAATTTTAAAAGATTGAAATATTTTTATTTTTTTTAAATTAAAATAAAAATAAAATTTTTTCTAATCAAATAACTGAAATGAGAATCATTTATTCTAACTCCGATTCTAAAAACTATTCCTTCTAATTAAATATGACCCTATTCCAATCAGCAGTTGGATGTAAAATTTTATACACACATGCTTGGGAAAAAAATGAATATTGTGATATTGGTGCAATTTGTGTGTGGCCATTGGATGATTAACAGCCTAATTGCAGACTGTGCATAGTTTTTTTTTTGGTACACAGATTGTGCATAGTTCACAAGCAACTTTCATATATCTAGAGCTCAGTCCCATCATTGGATATGCTGTTTTCAATAGAGCCTAACCTAGCTGCTTAGGTTTGGCATGAATGTGATGGCTCATTCCTTGATATGTGTCCTAGATGTCCCTTTAGTTAGCTAGAGGTTCCATTCCCCATTTCCATTGTGGGTGCTCACGTGGCACACTGTAATTGATCCTACCCCATATATGTGATGCTCATCTCCTTTCATGCATTTGCACCAATTCCTAATCATCACATAGGACAAGAAATTAAACAGGAAATGGTGCAGTAATCAGTTGCAATACCCATATATAAATTGGCCATTGGCACGGGCGTGTTAGTTTTGGAAGAAGGCAAAAAGAATCAGGCTTTGTTCCACCCACAAAAGCTACTTGGTCTTTCAGCTTGATACAACATTTTGTCCTTGTATCTAGTCCAATTGAAGACTGCCTAACTCCATAGGAAGCTTCAAGAGTAACTATAATTGTAGATATGGTCTTGGTGGGGGAGACGTCTCATATCATTTCCACCACACATTCCCGTTCATCTGCAGTCCATAGCTCACCTCTTTTCTTCCCGAGGACCACAAGTCCATGCCCCACGTCAACTCACCGAAGGGCTCAGGAGAATCCACTGCAGGGTCAATTAATAAGATTGTCAGCATCTCTATCTCTTAATATCTCGTTGACATGTTCACGTTCTTGTTCTTCCAAAGCTTAAGGGGTCAAAAGACAAGCCTATCAAGACCAAAACATTTTGGGATCAATTTGAGGATTTTGCATAGCGATGTTGGATCAGGTCAAATATTTGTTTCAAATTGACGGTAAAACCATGAAAAAAAGATGCTACCGACATGGCGTTGGAGATATAGAACATATCCTTGTCGTGCCACACACTGTAGCATGGTGACAAGCCGAGATTTTGGACCATGACTTTGGAAAAGGCTGGTTCACCAAGCCAGAGCCAAGAAAGGAGGGAGCCAACTTCCAAACTCCCAAGGGTTTAGTAGCCACATCACACAAAGGTAAAAAGGAGGAAGCCCCACCTTTCACTTTGGTATACAGACTTTGTATGCCCATCCAATCCTCTTCCGGTCTTCTTTTCTCCTCCTGCGTGGAAGATTCTCTATTGGCAGTGGAATTTGGGATCACAGCCACAAGTTCATTGATGGCTATAATTTTTCTTCTCAAGTCTCAACCTTGGTCCTTTGTCTTATACGGTAGAGGTATCTTAATTAGAAGGAGCTCAGTTCATCACGTCACATTGGTAGGGAATTTTCAATATGATGGTTGAAATCATGCGCACCAGGATAAGGAACAAAGTGACAAGTGTGAAATATTATCATTTTTAGTCTGCCATGCTCTTGTAGAATGGAAACTTCCTTGCTCAGCAAAAGTTTGGTGAAAATGATGTGGTAGCTGTTGGATTTACTCCTATTGTCGAAGGGCGTATCATATCGCATTATTGCTCTCCAAAGGAATACTCATTTTACCCTTCTTTTACTTTTCCCTCGTTTGGTGAGGTAGGTCTAGATGGGAGCGGCTTAGCAATCTCCACTTATACAAGGTTTACTTTTATAAGCAAGCTTGTTATGTTGATATTAGTGAATATTGTATGGGTAGGTGAGCTATAAGTACACCATGTTGGCTCATATATGATCACTTTCTACATTTAAATATACATCTCTTTAGTCTTTTAAGGCTAAATATGTTTTTAGATAAGTTAATGCTGTTGCGGATTGGATTGCATTAGTTCTTGCTGCTCATACCGAATCTATATTATGGATGTCTATAATTATTATTTTTTAATTATTAAATATTTTATTTTCTAATTCTTCTGGATGCATCTACTCCAGAGTAGCTTAATGAATTATGGTTTATCCCCAAAAAAAAAAGGAAAAAAAAAGGCCTAACAAAGACAGCTTATTAGTGTTAAGATTTAATTTTATCGGCCCTTAAATAAATTCTCTTACATTTCAATGAGTGGGATGCATTTTGGGGCTACCATGTTCGGTTTCAAAACAGTGCTCTTTTCTGTACTGACACGAAATTATCAAGTAGTTCCGATACTCATCATTGATTTTTTTTTTTTTTCCTTAAAAAATGATAACTTAAATTGGCAATCTTTGATTGCTAGGTAAAAAGATTGCGGCTATTGGGTCAAGCCCAACTTATTTGTGACACGACAAAGATAACCTTGTCTACCCGGTCTTCTTAGAAAAAGTCTTGTATATAGACCAGCAACAAGTCACCACAAGCGTGAATGACCAGACTAGCTTGGCCATTGTTTTCTAACCAAACCAACTCACTTTCAGAGACTAAAGTCTAAATTTCGCAAGAACATGCTGATGATAAGCTTGATTTAGAATATGGAATCACGTCCTTGTACATTACGTCAGAACTGAAGAATTTAAAAGAAGAGACGTTATTTGAATCTGGACCTAAATAAGCAGGGGCAGTGCTTTCCCTGTGGGTTTTGACAGAGTCTTCAAGTCTAGCTAGCTCAAAATGACATGAGCCGGATTGAGTTCAGCTTGGTCATAAAATGAGCTGAGCTTGAGCTAAGCTTGACGTGTGAATGCATGCTTGTCTCATTTACATATTTAATTTCTAATGCAATTCTACATCGTCTGCTGTGGTCCTCTCACTTGCAGTCTTTCTGCACAAAACCGCACCATGTACCCTTCCAGCTGAAGGGTGCAGAAAGATCAGTCAAGTTGCGTCATATTGGAAATGGTCACCGTTTGAAGTGGTTTGGATCGTAGAAACTGGGTCAAGAGCTGTTTGAATTATTAGTCAACTGGTTCAAGTTAGACTGGGCCATAGCGTTGACTGGGTTTAGCAGAGTATATTTTGTCAGATACGGTATGTTTTTGATTGGGTACATTCGGACAGTGTCAAGAATCTCCCGTCCAAACCAGATCCATACAGGGGTAGGATTTTAGGATTCTATCATGGTCTTGGATCAACTTATATTATAGGTAAGACCGGTGCAAATTAAGATATTTAGTGCTTGATTTCATAGAGTGCTGATGGCCAGAGCTCAGCCAAGCTCGTCTTGGGCTCACAAAGCCGGTCCGGTTAGCCATATAAGCAGGCTGACTTCATGTTCATAAAGGCTTCCTTCATGACAGGATCTTGTTTTGCCACATATTTTATTAGGAGTCATGAAACTGATATGAAAAGCACCTGCTCACAAAAGAGAAGGATTTGAAAAATACAATGGTGAAACGGATTAATGGAAAGGAGTATTTGCATCATCCGGCCTTGAGAAACATGAAGATTGTATGCACCACTCTGTCCAACTTTGCTTGTTTCATGTTTTTCGAGGAGCAAATTGGATGATTGATTGTTTGGCAAACATAGCATGTATCGAACAATGTATGAAGTATGGTGAGAGAGCTTTCCTCTAATCCTCGCTCAATTCATTAGTGCATATGTTTCCTTCATACATTTGTAACAAATGCCTTCACCCTCCACCCCCACAAAGGGGGAAAAAGAAAAAAAGGGAAGGATTCGTGTCGCGCATGAATAATGGGCCACTATTTTGCAGGCTGGCCTTTAACAATAGACCGAGGCCCATAAAGGTGGCCAGCGGGCCATTTATATTTGAGGGCTGATTCATGTGGAATGCAACAGAAAGGAAGTCATTTCAAGTTTCAACACTAGCCGTGAAGGTGGAATTGTGGAAATATAAAGTTCTCCATAGGACATTGTGATAGATCTTTTAAGACAGGCTTCCTGCAAATTTTACACGTGTTTATATATTGTACTATATATATTGTACTATGATCAAGCTATTCCGATCATGCAGACTGCATGTGTTTACGCATTGAGAGATATGCATACACATGCATGATGAAAAATTCTTTATACCACATAACTACCACTTTCCAATGCGAATTTAATGCCTATAATTTTATTTTTTTATTTGAAATTTTGAATGATAAAAATATTTCTCTTTCTTTAAAAAGATGATGACATCTTGTGACGATATTATGATATCCTATGGTGAAATTATGACTTTCTGCACAAGATGTCATAATTTTTTAGAAGAAAAAGAATATTTTTATCATTTAAAATTTTAAATAAAGAAATAGAATTATGGACATTAAATATGTATTGGAAAGTGATGATTATGTAGCCCAATTGGATAGGATGATGTATTTTTTCTATATCGCATATGGTGTACAAAGAATGTCCCATGTGTGATATGGATTTGCTGGGGCTGGAATGGGCTAATAAATCAACCCAAGGCCAGACCAAGTCATGTCGGGAGCTCCGAACAGTCCATAAAGACATGGCCCAACCAACTTAACTTGGAAGTTGTGTCAACTGGGCCGTGGGCTGCCAGCCCAATGTCCTTGCACACCAAAGCATTATATCACTATCGTAAAACATGTCCAAACATGACCAAAACATTGTTGGTTAGGAATTCCGATGAAGCTTTTCCTAAATCCTGGCATTGAGGATGTCACAGGTCTCAAATACTTCAAAAGAAGATGTCTTATAAATCATAATATGTTTTATCATTATTTGTAACCCTAACATATTCAGGCTCATCTCTCCCACCAAAGCCACTACTTGTTTGCATCTAGATGTTCGTGTTAGATTGTTTTGGCAAAAAACTCGATTTATTTATGGGTTACATTCTGGAAAAAAAATTTAAGCACTCCTATAAATGGTCCTATCATACTTTCATATATAAGTTCTGCGTTCTTAAAATGCTCCATACCAGCATTGCATTGAAATTTGAGATTTGGGAAGGATTTGGAATGGTTATATATTATTTATATGTTACATTCTGGGTAACAACATTTAAGCACTCCTATAAATGGTCCCATCATACTTCCATATGCGCATTCTGGTCATTGCATTGAAATTTGAGATTTGGAAAGGGTTTGAAATGGTTAAACCCACACACACACACAAAGAGAGGGGTGAGGAGACTCCAATTCTAAATTCAAAGGACATCTGATTTCTACCATAAATTATTATTTTTCATTTCAGATATTATTTATTATATTATTAATTTTTATTTAATATAAGTTATATTTAGATTCATAATCTGATTCAAATAATGATTAATCGAATAGGTTTGGATACCTGACGGATTTACATTTTTTTATTTTTTCGAATGAGTTTGAAATTTTTAGATAAATTTTAAATAATATTTGGACGGATTCACATATGGGTTCGCATAAGGATAAGATTTTTAATAGGGCATAGTCATCCGGAACCCTTGTTGAGAGTAATTAGTATTAAATTGGTAATTTTCCACGCCTGCTTAACCACGGACTCTGGTAAAGGGAGGCGACAGAACACTATCGGAGGTTGTTTTTTTTTTCATAAACTTTTAAATATATTTCTTGACTCCTCGTAAATATAGATAAGGTAAAGTTTTTAAATTTAATTTCAACGAAATAGTTCGCTTTGGAAAAGAAAAGTCTCGAAGAAAAAAATCTGGCTGCTATTCGTTCCCGACAGCTTCTGTTCTTCTTCGCCCCGATTTGGAGAGCTTCTCTTTGGTTTCTATTGCTCTGGTAAAAAGAAAAAAAAAAAAAAAAAGGAAGAATAAGAAGATCGAAAAAAAATGCAGGTTTGGGGCGTCTCGACGGATACTTTAATGGTTCTGCCGTGCTCCTCGTACTCCGTCGCCGGATTCCGGCCGCCTTCTGTGGACTTGAAGCTCTTCCCCTCCTCCTCCGACTCTAGGCCTGGCTTCTCGAACAAGGTATGCCTCGTCTAGAAACCCCTATCTTTCTTCCGCTTTGTGTCTTTAGAGCAAACCTCCTGAAAAAAAAAAAAATGATGGAGATCTTGTCCCGTCGTCCCATCGTCTAAATTTTTAGGGTTTTCCTCGAGGAGCTCTGGAAAGAATCCAGTATTGGTTATTCTTTATAGTTAATTGTATTAGATACTCGATCTTAGCTGTCCAATTGGTTTGGTTTGAAAAGCCCTCGTTTTCTTGGATTTTTCTTGAATTCTGACATTTTTTTTGCTACCAGAGTTGCGGTTTGTGTTGTATTCTTGATATCGACATTCTCTTACACGACGAACTCGGTTCATTTTGGTCCAAATTAATTTATTTTTCTTGGATTTTTTCTAAAAAAGCACGACTTGCAGTGTTTTGGTTTTCTGGGCCTAGAAAGTTGAACTGGAGAATTGTTTAATCTTCATCCGAGCATTATTGTGCTGGAAGACGTGGTTTTGAATTGAAAGACTTTGATTTCATTAGAATATTCTAAGGTAGCCTCTGTTGATGGCTGTTACTGGTTGGGACTAAGTAAATGCAGGGAGTAAACAGACTAGATTTCTCAACAAATTATGCAGGACAATTTAGAGTGATTTACTAGTATTGCCAAGAAGCAGGGTAAGCCAGGAGCGTCCTCGTTGCTACTTAATTGATGGACGCTAATAGAATCTTGTATTGTCACAAACAAAAATGACATATGAGAAACCTGAAAAATCAATAAAACAGAGTACATTAATCAGATATCCTTGTATTGAGAAATCGCTGTTCAATTACAAATTTGTTCAAAAATTACAATTGTCCTCAGCAAGCTCTCATGCTTCGTAATTATTTCATGATTGTCTCATTATGAATATCAGATGCACAAAATTGTTTCTTGAGTGACTGATAGGATGCAGAATAAAGTCACCATTTTTATATAGTTTCTCAGAGTATAAGTGGATCTTCTTTTCTGGTGCCTAGACTAACACGTTCACCTCTTAAAATAACAAGACTTGATATCAGGATACAAACTACAAAGAGCCAAGTATTTCTATAAGAAAGTATAATATTAGGCATTTGATGCCTAGTTGTCTTTTAACCATAAGCATAAACCACCTTAATTTGTAAGAATTTTCAAATTGGTGTTTTCTATGGACCATTAGAAGAAAGACATGGGGAATGAGAGAGAGGAGCTTCTTTTTTCCCTTTTTTGTGAGATTTGGAGGGGCTAATCCCTACCTTCTACTCTATGCCTACCTCCACACCTTTAAGGAATGAGTCCAACCAGCGTCGAAACCTGCCCCCTTGCCTAAATGCAAAGGAGTGATACCTGTTAGATGTATGCCCTAAAAGCCAATCGAACTGACACATTAATTCTTTTAGGATATAATTTCGTACTTGATCTAATTATTTAAGGTAGTTAATTATCATTCATATAGTATATGTATCCATAAATCGTCCAATAAATTAGTAAGATGATGACACATATTTTCAAAAGTTGAGAATTTGAGACATGTGTCATTGGTGGTTAATTATAAACTGCTCCCGATCGTACGATCATTACAGGAATGGTGATCGATCCAGATAGGATGGTGCACGGATCACTTCCTTATGGATAGACGAGTCTCGAGTCTACAGTGTAGGGATACTGGAGCGAGAGTACATGTATTTGTTAAAAAATAAAGGTATCGAGTATGACCAACACGAGAAGTCACGTGGATGTCTACTCACTCGTCAGTGACATTCTCGATACTATAGTAGTTGAATGATTTTTGACCTACGGTGCCTCGACTGTAGGTTCATTCGATCTCATAATCATATGGAGTCTTGAGGTATATGTTGGCTGCAATAGGTTCATTGTAGAAATAGAATATGCACCTACATGGGATCTATCGATTTTAGTAAAAAAACGAGAAGTTCTATACGATTCACGAGATCGAATTCAGAAAGTCTTTGGCCAAAGCAAGTGTGAATACTGAAAAAAAATTTTCATGAGAATTCACAAGTGAGCTCGAGTCGAGCTATTCTTGCATATGACAGACAATGGATTTAACGAGTTTTTATAACCTCCATTTAGTTGGGATTCATGATAAAAGAATCGAATCACACAATAACTACACTTATAGATTCATCACTTTCATTCTATTGGGTTATCACTACATACTGCTAGATGTCACTGATGGATCATGAGATTCGTCGAGCATCATCTTGATGATCGATGACCCTTAATGAGCAGAGTTGGAATTGTTTCAATCCATTGAAAGGAGTTTTAATGATATTTTGATGGAGATCAAAATATATCTCACTACCAGACAGACTACAGAGTCACACACAAAAGAAGTCCTGACTGATTGGGATGTCGAATAGCGATTTTGAATTGCAAAATGATTCAATTATCAATGTGATTGATGATTGGACTAACATGTAAAAGTTACACGAAGGACTTACTAAGAGTTAGTAAGTTATAGGAGGACTTAATTGCAAATGTTACTAATTATTTGATTTGATCAAATATGGGTTGAATTAAATCAGATCTAATCTGATTGGATTTGATTTAATTTGGGTTTCCTAGTCCAAATAGGATTTGAACTTAATTTTTAATTAGGTTTGACTCAATTTAGATTCGAATTGGATTCGAATCGGAGTGGAACTAAGATAGAAAATCAGAGTTCCATTGGACTGGGATTCCCTTCTGTTATCCACCTCTATATGGAACGCCCAATCTATTTTTACCATGGAGAAAAGAGGCGCTAAAAAGGGTTGGAGCATAAGGGAAGGGAGGCGGCACCAAGAGTCCTCTTGGTGGGCTCTTAACCAACCACTAACAAACCCTAGAATTTGGGTATAAAAGGGTGCCTCCTTAGGAGATTACACAGTTGAGTTTGTGGCGTGAAAAAGAAAGGAAAAAAGGAGACGCACAAAGTGTTTGGTGTGAGGTTGTTGGGGCCTCTCCTTTCTTTCTTACAACCAAGAGTTGGTTGTAAGGAAGGCTCTTCTTCATCTCTCTCTTTTGTCCAAGAGTTGGACATGGCCCTTTTTCTCTTTCTCCTCCATAGATGTCCAAAGTTGGACATGTATTTCATCTCCATAGATGTCCAAGAGATGGACATGATTTCTCCTCCATGATTAGTCCAAGAGTCAGACGGAAAAAAAGAAAAGAGATTGGATCTCTTGTTCTTTTTCTTCAGATCTTTTTCTTTTTCTTGAGAAGAGAAAGGAAAAAGAAATTATATTAGATTTGATTTCTTGATCCTCCTATAGATCTCTTTGATTTCTTTGAGAAGAGAATCAAAAGAGATAAAAGATTCGACAATCCAAAGAGCGATCTCTGTAGGAGAGATAGCACTCCGGTGAGATCGGGATCTCCTGATCATATCAGCCTCATATGGATACCTGTAGAGGTCAGACACTTGTGTGGTTTTAAAAAGACCTTAAAGACATCCACAGATCATCGGATCGCAGTTTAAACGGACTATGAAGATATCCACGGATCATCGGATCGCTATGAAGATCTATCCATGTAAAGATAAAAATCATATTTTTATTTTTGCTTGAATCTTAATCTTGTACATATAATGATGCCTGGCTTTATGTTGAGATATGATCTCTATATGCATGCTTGATTAGATTAGATCTAATTAGAGATTTGTTTTAATATCGTTCTGATATAAGATTGCCTTAGCATAAACTGGTACGTTATGTTGCATGGTTGTCCTAAAATGATGTTGAAAAACTTTTAAATTCCTTTCCACTGCGTATTGAAAAAAATTTTGGAATCTCTACATGCATAACGAATCGCCATACGATGGTGTTTCCTAACAATACCATCACCGCAAGTGGTTAAGGATTAAAGATATTAATGTGATCGTGGTCGTTTATTGACTTGTGGTAATCACCTTTGGTGACCATATATGTGAGCTTGTGTGTATGCGCACGCGTGCGCATGTGTGTGCTAGAGAAAGTGAGAGAAGTGGGGTTGGGAGTAGCATTGTAGTTGAGAAAGAAAGATTGTGGGTGATGATTAGAGAGAGATTGTGGGTCATGGGATATTCTTCAATAATAGAGAGAGTTGGAAAGGATGGGTTCCATGGATCATAAAAAATCCCATATCAGAAATGAGAAGACTGTGCTCAGATTATTTCAAGATCCAAAATCAATAGAGCATTTCTCCTTTTTTGTCTTCTATATTCAAGAGGCCAAGAAAAAAATGCTTTGGTATAGGTTGTCTAATCTGGTGGGAATGGGGCCTTGTGGGTCTGGATTGTGCAATGGACTTAGGTGGCTATACATGCCTTCTACTAGTCTAGGGGCATGTGTTCCTTTGGGCTTCTTTAGCTATGCCCTTGCTAAGAAGTCATGGCTAGACTTTAATTGGGAGTGCTTGCATCTGGAAATGTTTGAATTACAAATGCAATGCAGGTTTCTTAGGTTTTTGTTGCTCAGCTTACCCCCTTTCATGGCATGTATTTATTAATTGTATTTAGATGTTAATTCCAACATTCTTGGAATTATCCAAGTATATAGCCATGTACTGTTAGCTCAATCTATGTGCAAATGCATGTCAACAATCTGACGGTTCCTTGTTTTCACATCAGAGTTGCTAGGTTGTCTTGACAATGAAATCATAGTTTGCATTGATGAGATGTCCCCTTTGCTCTCGGCAAGCATGCCACTACTAAGTTGTTTCAGTTGGTCAGGCTTCTTTTGCTTTTATTATCCTTGAAAGTATCCTTCCTTTTGGTGATAACAAATTAAATTTCCTCTACAATTTTGAGATCTATCTTGTTTGTTTTTTCCCCTCTCCTTGCTTGCCTCTAAGAAAACTCCTTACAGAGTCTCATGCAAGGATTTGAGTCCTGTTGGAATGGACAGCACCATTGGTGCTCTACTGTTTTGATGTGAAACTGGAATGCAGGACCATTGCGAGACAATATGAGACAATGGCTCTCTATTGAATTGGGATGTCTCAGTTGTCTCGATTATCCCGAACTTGCGACATGGGGATAGTCAGGATGGAGCGGACCAAGGCAAACCAGGATGATTTTTCTTTTTCTTTTCCTTTTTTTTTTTTGTTTTGTTGTTGTGGGGTTGGGGGGGGGGGGGGGGGTTAAATGCTTATCTCTGTCCATCCTGACTATACCATTCTGTCACCATATGTACTGTCCCAAGAGCAAACCAAGATAGAGTCCAGTGCCGAGATTTAAACCCTTGTCTCGTGCAAGCTTCTTCATGACTGCGATAAGTTATATACCTTCTTGCCAAGTCCTCTCCTTTTAGACGACATCTAAATGACACAATGCTTCGAACTTGAGCAGCTCACTAATTTCAGTAGCATGTATTGAATGTCTTGCACACGCTGCCCATCTCTTTAAATCGTTATAACAGTTTCTGCTATCATATCTGTTACCTCTTGCCTCTTTTTTTCCTACATAACACATTAAGAACATATCTGTTTTCCTGCAAAGTACGACATTTCTGGGCATAGTAATTTAAACAAACATTGAACTTACAGTCAGGGAATTTATTGATGATGGTGGCAGTTATTTCTTCATCTTCTAACATCTGATTTTATCTTCTGTCTCATAAGCCACAGAGCTGATGCCAATTGAAGGACATAAGTGGTCTTCAGATAAGAAGTAGCACGGCTTTGTCATGACTTGTGAGTAATAATGTCTCAAAAGTCACGTGCAAGAATGATGTCTGATCTTTGACTCTTTAGAAAACTTAATTTCATCTTCCTTTGCATTTGTAAGTGACTGTTCTTCACATTTTTCTGATCCTTAAAGCATATTGTGATGCTGCATTGTCCAGTGGAGATAAATGCTCCTTCTTGTGATTATTTTGTTTGTGAATTCTTAGCTTGAGTTCTTTGTTGACATGAAATTTTAGATATATGCACCCTCATAGTTCAAAATTTGAGAAATATAGCCTTAAGGTAGATTTCTCAGTACTTGCTTGTTGGATCCTTATTTTGATGTTAAATCATCAACTTAAATTTTTTTGGTAGTTGGTGCAATTATAAATGAATTTTCAGGATACATAGAACATTCCTTAGTTTCCCTCTTTGTGCTGCACAAGTTTCAAAATTCTTTTAAAGACATGTATATAAGCGGACAGGTTCGCAACTTTCGTTCACTTGTAAAAGTTTCTTCCTACTAGCTGGCAAAAGAATCGAGAGGATGATTGCTTGGGATAAATATCTACTAACTTTTGATAGCAGGCAATGCTATATTTTTTTTCCTAGTTGACTTGATTGCAAATGCAAGGTATTCTGTTTGTCATCTTCCTTGTTTATGTGTTTTCTGCTACTTTTTTGTTTTTCTTCATCTATCTTTTTTATAAAGAACTTGATTTATAAATTTGTCTACCAATAGTCTCTTTCCCCTTTCATTTTGATTACTGATGGTTTACCATGCAAAAACAAAAGAAAAGGTTCTCTATTTCTCACCTCATATTGTTATATTTTTCAGTGCTACTCTTCTATTGGATGGCCCAATATTGGATTTCAGTTGGAGAAATACAGAGCAAGAAGATTAAAAGTGAAAGCATTGGAGAATTCTGGTGAGAACCAGATACCAATAGCTCCTCTTCAATTTGAATCTCCAATAGGTCAGCTTCTGTCACAAATTATGCAAACACATCCACATCTACTTCCAGCAGCCATTGATCAGCAGCTTGAGAGACTTCAATCGGACAGAGATGCTGAAAAGGAGGAAACTCCACCTGCTACTCAAGATCTTCTCCTTTACAGGTTACTCTCTAAATTTTGGCATCACTTTATTTTTCCATTTTTGAGAATTAGGATTGGATAAAGCAAATACGCTATTCTCACATTGAATACATGAAAAGCAATCCCAATTTTATAGAAGTGAATTGATGATGGATTCTCATGTATAAGGAGATTTTGATTGTAGTTTAGCAATCGAAGCAGAGTTTATTTTACTTAATTTGCTGTGGTCCTACTCAGTGAATGCACATTCTCAAGCATTGCTTTTAACTTGGAGATGAGTTTTCATATCCTTATTTAGATGTACTTTCACTTATTAATTTTATAGCATGTTTGTTTTTCTCTTTGGTGAACAAGAAAGATAAACTTGTTTTCAAGCATAATTCCTGGCATGCGCAACACAATTTGTTTTTCTTGCCAGTGTCCTAATAAACTTTTTCGCTGTTAAGTAAGAATGATGAAGGCTAATTACCATGGCTATTTAACTGTATCTAGATTAGCTAGATTCATATCATTAAACTACCTTAAATATCAGATGCTTGTTAACTATTTATTAATAATTCAGATGCTTACTGCCTATCGGTCAGTTGAATGCTCATATAGAACACGTGTGACATTTGACCATCCACATGTTAATGCATTGAGTTATTAAATGAACAGAACTCTTGAAACCCATTAATAGCTCAACATGCAAATTAATCATAGTGACATGAACATTCTGAATCTTGCTCTGATTTTAAACGTCCTCATTGATGTTTTCAGGTCCCTCTCAAATAAATCATTGTCAATTTCTACCTTATCACTTTCAAAAGCAATTAGTTCAATTAAATTTGTCTTGTATAATGATGCTTATTTCTTAGTTATTTGTTAAATATTTAGTGCAGTTGCTATATAAGCATTACTGTGGAATGTCATCATAGCTATGTAATTTTAGCTCCATTGGTAATACCACTTTGTTTTACCAAAGAACCATTTCCGTGCTTCATAGCCAAATCCGATTCTTCACTCCCTCTGTTGCTTCATGGCACAGAGATATAATAAAGAAGGAAAAGAAAAAAGGAACACAGAGGAGGTGATTTAGGGCTTGCCCCTGTGGCCACACCCCTTTGATTGGTGACAAGAGGTTCTGAGTTCATGTCTTGTGTGGTGTCTTCCCAGATATTTCAGCTTTGGGGTAATTATACTGCAGGTAGGTTACCCTCCCTTTGTGGAAAAAATTACAAATAGGAGAAAGTGGAAAAAAGAAAATATGGAAAAGAGAGAGAGGCACATAGGGTGAAGGACTTAAGCCAGGTTCAGCTCTTTTATTCAAAAAGTGGAGGCTGAGTGATCAAAATACTGATCTAGTAGTTTATGATGTTGTTAATAATTATGAATTTTGGGCCTAAAATTTTCTTGAATACAACCCAAATGTGGAGATATTGCCCATATAACTGACAACTTGAGAATGCAAACTGCAAGTTATCTTAATCACATATTTTAAACTCTGGATTTTTTCCCTCCCTTTGCTTAGATAGTATTCTCTTTCTGTGATGGACAACGCATAGTGTACTTAGATGTGCTTAAAGTGGCTGTCAAGCATTGTAGCATGTCAAGTATTCGTTACCGACTTCCTGGAGATGCTGACAGAACTCTTTGAAAACATGGTAAAAGCATTTACAAAATAAAAGCTATAGGCCTTTTGTTAGTTTTTTAATATGAATTAGAAATATCATTCAATTTTAGTTTATATTGTTTTATTCCACGGTCGCACTAATATTTAATATATTAATATTAATATACTGTTATTGTATATAGATTGGATATATTATTGTCCATCATCATGAGATAGCACTCTCTGGGCACGTGAGAGTGTCAGTCGATGATGGACAATAATAAACCAAATCTATATGCCATAATATTGTATTAATATTAATCTATTAAATATTACTGCTATCTTGTATAATGATTTTGCAGAGTTTTTATTCCCTTAAACATAAATTTTCATGGTCGTTGCTGACATTGCACTGGCCAAATCTACTTGTTAATCTATAGGAGAATTGCAGAAGTGAAAGCTAAGGAGAGGCAGAAGGCATTGGAGGAGATTATCTACTGTTTGATTGTGCAGAAATTCATGGACAATGATATTTCAATGATTCCTGCAATATCACCATCTTCGGATCCTAACAGTGAGGTGCACTATTGGCCCAACCAAGAACACAAGCTAGAAGCAATTCATTCCCCCGATGCTTTGGAGATGATCCAAAGCCATCTCACTCTTATTCTTGGAGAGAGGGCAGTTGGTCCTCTGAATGCTATTGTCCAAATTAGCAAGCTGAAGCTGGGTAAGCTTTATGCTGCTTCCATCATGTACGGCTACTTCCTCAAAAGAGTGGATCAGAGGTTCCAACTTGAGAGAACTATGAAAACCCTTCCCACAGACACTAGGCAACAAAGAGTATTTGATGATTTGAAACCTAACCCGCTCTGGGACCTGGAATCCATGGTGCAAATTTCATCAGATGATGATGGTTCTGATGGTGAAGATTCCAAATCTTATAGACTAAGATCGTATGTTATGTACTTGGATGCAGAGGCACTGCAAAGGTATGCAACTATAAGATCCAAGGAATCTATTTCATTGATTGAAAAACAGACACAGGCTTTATTTGGAAGGCCAGACATAAGGATTGCCGAAGATGGATCACTTGATACTTCGAATGATGAATTGGTGGGCATAACATTCTCTGGCCTGACAATGTTGGTTTTGGAGGCAGTCGCTTTTGGATCATTTCTATGGGAGGCTGAGAGCTATGTTGAATCCAAGTATCACTTTGTTACAAACTGAATGGACATTATTGATGTTCTTAATTCTCATCGGTATATATTTGATCACATTCTGGACAAGTTATCTTCAGCCAAGTCCTGGAAATCAATGTAGCCTAAAAAAGCAAGTCTTAATGGGATGGAGAGAATGCCATTATTTATGGTGGCATCCGGATACCAACTCAATGCAATCTTCTGTCTTCTCTTCATCTCTCAAACTGTCCAATGCAAGTCCTCTGAATTGAGATCTTTTCACAAGCCAGCATTTGCAGTGAGCATGCTAGTAAAGACAGCTGTTGGTCATGCTATAAAATTTTGATTTTGTTAAACTAAAGGAGTTTAGGTCAGCAAAGAGGGAAGAATATGATGGAGCAAATCATGATGGGCATCTTGACAATTTTGAATACTGCAGTGTACAGAAGATTATGTAATAATGGAATTTTATACTTTAATGATCTTATGCATACTCTTGTAACTATTTTGTTTGTCTGTACATCATATTAAGGTTAAACTTGGTTACCGTGTGCTTGCTGTGTTTCTTAGTATGGTCAACAGATTGAAGTGGGTGTAGTTTATAAAACAGTCGAAGAAATATGTTACCAGATGCTATTTCTTGTGAAGCTGGAACATGTTCATTCGGTTATCCACAATGCATGGATTCCTTCTTGTTTCCACTCCTTGTTTTCTTATTCATTTCTTGAGGTGGCAGCCATGTTGGGGAGTAAGAGTATGTAACTTGCAACCTTTTTTTTTTTCTCCTCTTCTAAATTGCGAAGGCAATCATTCTTGATAATTTTTTAGGTGGTGAGGACACAAAATGATTTGTTTATCCGCAAAATAAGATATTATATACATTTCCTAGTACTGTTACTTGTGGGGAGCTGAGACAGATACATTTCAGTTCCCAAACTGGAAGCTTTGTTTCAATTAGCTTCCCTGCATCACGTTTGTTGGGCTTGGAGCAGTGGATACTTTCTCTTCGATTGTCTGTTTTAGTTTTGTTTGAAATTATGGTTCACGAATGTCAGGCTAAAATAGAGTGCTAAAACCAGTAAGATCCACAGACGCTACCCTGGGTTTCATGTGGTTTTGTGTTAGTCACACCCTGATCTGGCCGGGCTTAAACAAGAATTTTGGTTCATAGATCATGATTTGTGTCCAAAATTTGATATCCAGTATGTTCCAGTTGAACCAGTTTGCCACTTGGTTGCATTATGTGACTTAAATCATCCAAAACCATATTATAAAGCAAAATTCCAACAAGTCACCATTGCCACTGTTACTAACGTCTGATCATGCATATAACATGACATTAATTAAATATATATTCATTTTTTTTTTTGGGGGGTGACAAATATAATAACTTTAGCTTAGAGGGAGAGTTCTCTCTTTGTTTAAGAGAGATTAGGTAGGTGCAGAAATTAAAAGTGACAAATTTATAACCTCTAAAACGAATTCTTAAAAGATCTCGACATCACAATTATCCATCCCTCTTCTTATCAATGAAACGCACATGTACAGTGCTCGACCAATTTGAGTCCAACTTGGCGATCCAATCAAACCATCCAGTCAATGAACCTAACAGATGCGGTCCAAGTCTTCCATCCATGAACCAACCATTTGCAGTAAAACCAGGGCCCATTCTTAATTTATTTAGAAAACAACAGGAAGAACAGGTCAAGGTTCCCGTGAGCCCACAGGAAGGTGGGTTTGAAGAAAGAAAGCAACACCCCCCTCCCATTTGACCACTTGGTACAGCTCGATGCTCTTTACGTTCTCTCCAGGGCTTCTCCACCGTGCCCAGCTTAAGGGCCCACCGGACCCTTCCTACCCGCCTTATTCTCACCCTCGCATGTGGACAGCTGTCGAGTTGCCAAGCCACTCACGGCTCCAGCGAAGACAAGGTGCTCGCGTTCGCGTCCTATCCAGAATAGAATCGAACCAAAGCCTATCTCGTGGTCGTTGGGACGTCCGTGCCCTGGGTTGGGCGGCCCGGCCACCATGGCCCCACCTGGAGAGCTCCAATCAGTGCGAGACACGTATCCATATCATTAGGTTACATCGTCGGGTTCGTTCGGGAGTCGGGGTCGACGCGTCCCACCAGGCGTCTGGAGAACAAGTGGCACATGGAAGGTGGCGAGCCGCATCAGCAGGTGGATGCTGGTGGGACCCTATTGGTGGGTCCAAAGATGCTGGTACATCCACATAGTTATAAAATGGAAAATTTAGTGAAAAAGAAAACTTTGTTTGCTTCCCGGTGGATTCTATCAAAAAATTCGATGCTGATAATGAGTTCTTTTATACGTGTACAGCTTCCTGAGAAAAAAAGGAAAAATTCTAATCCAATTGTTGAGTTGGTAAAGTAATTAGATGTCACTTTTTTCTTGGATGAAATAAAACCAAACTCAGGCAAACAAAATATTTAACAATGGAATACATAGAAATATTTTAAAATTCTATAATATTGATCCCATGCGACTGACTGGATGTCAGTCTTTGGCGATCTTAATTTAATATCACCTTGCCCTCTCATTTTTGCTCCAGTTCTATCCAACTACATAATTATAAAGAAAAAAATATTAATCAATCTACATATTAGATTTTATTGAAGAATCTAACTATTCGGAAGGACGTGATAACGACAGAGAGTGGGTCAAGAGGCGGCGAATTCTGTTCAAGGGATTGGTTTGATTGGGGTGGGTGGTTGGCTTTCGGCTAATAATAATAATATTCAATGAATATATAAATTATTGATGTTTTTAATATAACGACGTAGACGAGTGCAGAAATTTTGTCCATTATTTTAGAAATATCCACCGTTGTTAGGGCCCACCGAAACGCCTCCTCGTCAAGAAACCAAGATGTCGTCAGTGACACGAAACGATTCTATGAGGAGAGGAAAAAAAAAAAAAATCCAAACCGGGAATCCGTGACGGCTGTTTTGACGACATCTTTGACAGCACGTCAGACATTCCTTGTGAGATTCGTCACATATCAGCCATCAGATGGACCTTGGCATAAACAAATAATGAGATGAGAACCATTGATCGGATGTTCCCTAGGTACAACATTTGTTCCCTAGTTGGAATCATTCAATATTTTGGTAAAATTACAAAGAGACCCTGCAATTAGAAGTTATTAACTAATAGTTGGTTCCAGAAGCTGGATGCCATCGCGTGTCCTTTGAATTCAACCTCTTTACGTTGTTGAAGGGGAGGTGAACGGTGGCGTATCCCCACACGCTTTGGGGTTCCCCAAGATGGAGGCCAGTTGAATACATCCAACCGAAGATCTGTACCCAATGATGCTTGGAGTCCTCGACTGTGCTGGTGTATGATCGTTACACTGTAATTGAGGTTGCTACCTTTTTCTTATTTTAAATAATGTATGATAAGAGATCTTATTGTTATTAACATTAAATTTTATAGTCTTTTATGACAATTTTTCTTTCCTAATATGAATGCCCACAGTTGTTACTTTCTAATTTTAATTATTGCAAATCTAAATAAATCTTGACCATCTCGATAGTATTTTTCAAACAAGGATAAATATGATGGATAAAAATATAAGAAGATAATTATCAACTAAAATAACTTAATAATAATCAATAGAATTAAAATGAGCCACATAATTCCAAATCTAAATATAGTCTTAACTAGAATAAATATTGATCACCTTTAGTACTCTAATTAAATAAGAAATAAATACAAGATATTATTGGCTTATCGTTTGGGATGAGAGATTGAGAAATAAGAAATTTTTTTGAGAGTAAAATTAGAAAAGTAATCATCAATTTAAATAATATAATAATCAATAAAATAACTGTGAGCCGCCCATTATTAACATTTTCTCATATGCAATATGATAAGAAATTTTGCGAGAAAGATTATTCATCGTAAAAATTAAGAAAAACCTAAATGGTTGGTGGGAAATAGAAATATATAAAAAAATAATTTCCATAATAATAAAGTGGTGGAAGGTAGGTTTCATGTCTTAATCGAAATCTAATTATTATCCCACTGATGCGAATAAGATCATAAAACGATAAATAAACGGAAAATCCAGCGTGGCATTCGCGTGCCGCCGTTGGCGGCGGACGCGGTCTCGGAAATAAACCTCCCCGCTTCCACTGTTATTAGTACCCCTCAAAATGACCACAATACCCTCTTTAGGGATCCCGCGCGATGGTTCGAATCCCATCGACCGGTCATAGACCGATAGGGGCAAATTAGTCAAAAAAATTGTCAAAGCTGGACACCAGGCAAGTCCGCGTCATTTTTTCAAGCACGTAACGAGGAGACTTCCACCGAAATTCTCCAAAAAGCCCTCCAACTTCCCCATTTTTCTTAAAAAAAAATCTATTGATCCAACGGTCAAAATGGACGCATGGTTGTATCTAGGTGGCAATTTCGTTAATTTCTGGAAAGAATCCATCTCTCCCAGAAGGGTGGTAGCCAGATAAGGCGGTCCAGCTTCTACTCTGCGATCACAAAATATTGCATCCCAAATACCTTATAAAACCGTGAGACGCGAGTCGAAGAGCGATCAAATAGAACGAAATTAAAAGAGGAAAAAAAAAGAAAAGGAAAGGAAAGATAACGGCGATGGCGATTTCAAGGTTCTTGACGGCGCTGGTCTTCTTTCTTGGCGCGACGACGGTGACGGTATCCGGCTTCAACGTGACGACGCGCGCCTTCGACGAGGGGTATTCCCACCTGTTCGGGGAGGGCAACCTCGTCCGTTCCCCTGACGGCAGGACCGTCCGCCTTGTCCTCAACCGTTATTCCGGTAACTATTCTTCTTCTTTCTCCTCCTCCTCCTCTCCGTTGCCGTTTAATTTACGTCTCCGTTACTGGGATTAGGTGCGGGTTTTATATCGTCCGACCTGTATTACCACGGCTTCTTTAGCGCCTCGATCAAGCTGCCGTCAGATTACACAGCGGGAATCGTCGTCGCCTTCTACGTGAGTAACGCCGTCCGTTTATCCCTTCTTGTTTCATTTTATTCGTCTGTTTGTAAGTTCGCCGGAATAAGTTTTCCAGCGGCCGTCGTCAATGTAAAATGACCGAAATGCCCCTCTCTTTAGACATGAACTCGGTATGGTCTCTCTTTTATTATTATTATTATTATTATTATTATTATTATTATTATTATTATTATTATTATTATATATATATATTTTTTTTTTACAAATTCGCTCTTAAAATATTTTTGGTCTAGAGGTAAAGTCGGCGTTTCACACAAGTTTCCCGTCTCATCGTCTAAATCGAAATTAGAAGTGTTAAGGTTATCTTGATCATGTGGCATGCAGAGGTTTGCAGGGTTTTGATATCTTCAAACCCTCTCTCTATTACTCAAATGCTCATGGTCTATCTAGGGGTTGTCTAGAAACTGGATGGCATGCAGGTGGAATTATCTGTCTTCAATCATAGGCATGTAGTTAAGTTGAATTCTGCTCCATAAAAAATATTCAATAACACGGTCATGTTGTGAAGTTTGTGATGTTGGTTGACATAATTTACACCCATCTTTTCTGAACGTTCCCGAGCGTACTAACTGGGGCTTGAACCTTTCCAAAAGGCAGCAGTTAGAAATATTATTCCTGTCATTATTATAAGTTATTGTCTTGTACCTTGCCCAAACCCATGTGTTCGCATAGTAGCCCCATCCAGCTTTACAATGCGAATCGGTAGAACCAGCAAGCAATATATGTGGCTGGAAGAATCCATTTGCAACTTTAAAAACAACACTTTGTCTGTCCACTTGATAATAGAGAGAGTATATTACTTAAAGAATTAGTTCATCAACTTTTAGCATATATAGAGAAGCGAAACTAGACAAGCACATGAAGTAATAGTAGTGCACGTAAAGGAAGTAACAGTTTATAGAACTTTCGGGTACTATGAAGTGATTGGTTCGAAAATCCACATGGCTTTGCTAATGCAGTACTAGTTTATTGATTCGCGTCAATGCTTAAAATATTGGTTAAGTGATTGATGATTTTGATTAATGGGATGTTTTTCTGTGCTTTGGAGCTGATGCAGACATCTAATGGGGATATTTTTCCAAAGACACACGACGAGCTGGACTTTGAGTTTTTAGGAAGCGTTAGAGGCGAGAGGTGGAGAATCCAAACCAATGTCTATGGCAATGGCAGCACCAACCGAGGCCGAGAGGAACGCTACATTCTCCCCTTTGACCCCACCAAGGACGCCCACCGCTACTCCATCCTTTGGACCGCCACCCACATCATGTATGTCTTTGATCCCACCCTTCTATGATGCATGTCCTAGAATTCTTGTTGCTACAATAACTGGGAACGTTTACTTTTGGCAAGGCTATTTTTCATCATTTGAGCGTGAGTCTTTATGCATGGTTTGTGATTGTAGTGCGAGTTGCAGTCAATTGCAACCCCCATTCCCTTCTTCTGCATTGCTCATCTCCATTATGCTGCTGCTTAAACGTGCTAAGTTACTGCTTATCTTTTATTAGGGCACTATTAGGACCACTATATCATTCATCCTTTTGAGCTAATTATGATGAACTTTTTTTTTTTTTTTTGAGAATAATCATCCTGATGAACTTTATTCTTTGGAAATGGTCAAAGAGTTCTTCTTCTTCTTTAACCAAAAAACGACCGAAGACTCAGGCTACAATGTTGTTTTAATTGTTGCATTACAGTGTCCTGAGTACGAATTAAATATATAGTGACAATGAAACACCCATGTATGTTTGTCAAGCAATAGTATTTTGATCTTTCTTGACCAGATGCTCTCATGCAAAATTTACGTTGACTAACATTGAAACGTAGTTGCATAATAAATTATCCTTTCTCCATTCTTGATTGTTTTATAAATCAGAAGGATCTATATAGAATCATTAACGATGGCTAATTTGATTTTGGCATTGTGTAGCTTCTACATTGACAACACACCTATAAGAGAGGTTGCCCGCAGCGACGCCATGGGTGGCGATTTCCCATCCAAGCCCATGTCCCTCTATGCCACCATATGGGACGGCTCTACATGGGCCACCTCCGGTGGCAAGTACAAAGTCAAGTACAAATACGCCCCCTTCATAGCAGAATTCTCCGACCTGGTCCTCCATGGCTGCCGCGTCGATCCCATCCAACAAGTGCCGTCCACCGAGCATTGCATGGAGGCCAACGATGAGCTCATGGCCGCCGATTTCGCCATCATGACACCGCGAAAGCGTGCGGCCATGCGCCGGTTTCGTGAGCGTTACATGACCTATTCAGTCTGCTACGACACACTTCGGTATTCCGACACCTTACCGGACTGCAACATCATCCCCTCGGAGCAGGGGAGGTTTTCGGAATCCGGCCACACCAAGTCCCCACCCCGCAGACGCCGGTCCAGGCGCCAGAACCGGATGCCAAGTGCTGCTGACACCATGAGTCAGCCAATTGTCTAAATTTAGCATTGGTTGTATTGTTAGGTGGTCAATGGAACACTAGTTTCGTTCCTTTTTCCTCCTATGATTCTCTCTGTCATCCGAATAAGATCCAGATAGGAAGTGGTGGATTCTTTTTGTTGTTTTGGTTTGTCTGGTAACCCTAGTATAGGTTTTACCATTTGTTGATTTGTTTCCATTTTTTGTAGGTTTTTTTTTTTTTTTTTTCACGTTCAGTCCATTTAAGGGTAGATGTGGCCTTAGATATTTGTCAAGTGGACTTGTAATTATAAATTTAAAAAAGGGTTAAGTCACGTACTTTATAGTTCATTCATCTGTACAGAATGTGGTGAATGGTTTTAAGGGATTCGTGAGTTGCCATTAATTTGTTAGGTGATTTGCTGTCTTTTAGCTGGATAGTAGTTTTGGAGCTCGATGGGCAGGAAAGAAATATTAAATGCATGGTGGTTTTGTATCTACTTCAGCAAATGTGAAGAGTAAAGGAGGTGCTTATTTAGGTCCAATAGCTTGCACCACTTTTGGTTCGAAGGCCGATAAGGCATTGACGAGCGTCTGTAACCAATAGAAGGCCAGTAATGGCTTGCTCAACAATTTTGACATGGGGCGGTTTGCATTTAACTTGGACGGACAACCCTCGAAGCTAGCTTAAACCTTACCCCATCTCATTAAAAGCAAAATTTTTAGTTGGATCAGATCCACCGTTAAGCCGATGGACCAGTGCGACCGTGAACCAACATTGCACAAATGCATGTGTTCATCCATTAATGCATGTTGGTTCATGGTTGGATTGATCCACCATGGTGAATCTAGTCCAATCAATAATTTTCACATTAAAAGTTAGGCAAAGGCACATGATGTAGGCTATTGATGTTATTCTCACATTGTTAAAGGAGAGATAAGATATGGACATGAGTGTCCCTTAATTTAAAGGGTCAGATGATAGGGTGGAAGCTGCGGGCTGGGGTTTGGCTAATCATTTACATGGAGGGGGAGTTTGGTTGGGAGTTGAAAGTTGAGCTGCTGCCAACTAATTAAATGGGGAACACTAATTGGGATCCGTATGCAATATCTTTAATAATTATTCCAAAGAGGAGGTATCAAACGTTTTGCAAAGGTTGATGGGAGTGAAAGGTTCGTGGTTTGGCGGCTGGTTGTGGACGGTCTTTATTATGACCAGTGCATTTCAACGTTTGGTTTCAGCCATAAATGCTTGACATTTCATCGGTTTGCACTCTAGATTTTTAGGATCTTAAGAAATTCAAGGGTGGATTATGGTTTTTATAAATTGAGACATCCACCAATCTTTGTGGTTCAGCTGAACTAAGACTATGAAATCATGATTTGTAGTCTTATTGAGAGAAATTATTGATTAGAATAGTTCTACTGTATATACCTTGCACCATCTAATAACAAACCAGTATATCATCTAAAAAAATAAAAAGATGCATTGTTATCCATGCTTGATTCAAAATTTTAAATAAAAAAATTTATTTTTATTATTTTAAATGAAAAAAAGATTATTTTTTTGGATGATATGTTAGTTTGTTATTGGATGATAAGATACATATGGTAAAACTGTTTTAACCAATAATTTTTTCTTGTTAAGATATTTAATTTGATATTATTAATTAAAAAATTTATTTAATAAAGTAAAAAGTCGACTAAAAAATATTGACTGATGTATTGGTATCATTTAACATCTCGAAATTATTGTATTGTATTGGCCAATAATGAGAGCTTAGACTTTATACATATATCGTATTAGATCAATGCTTGGTGCTAAAATGAGTTGAGATGAAAACTTAGAGAAAGTTCACCTTGAGTTTTTTAATCTTATTTGTAATGCAGCTAAGATCGCATTATGATCTCGGCGGGAGCCATAGTGGTGGAACAAACTTTAATAAGCCTTGCGTACATAAACAAATATATACATGCATATATATATATACATGTACATATAGCATATACGTGTACATACATACATATGTATGTATGTATGTATATACATGTATATGTGTATGTATTCATATACATACATACATACATAATAGGTGCAATTGAGCATCTGATCCATTTTTCACTTATTGATTCAAGAGATTCATGTAACTCACTAGAACCAAATTGACTACTTTGAATAGATCTAGATGAAATTTGGGAGTAAGATTCCCCACATCCAGAACTTAATAGAGTAGTGAAACTTCAAGAAATCATAACTTGTAATGCAAGAACAATTTGGTGATGCAACTGAAAAAAAAAATTAACATTGGAGACAATATCTAGCTTCTACTCAAATTTTTAAAAAAAATTGAGATATTTTTATTATTTTTATAATTTATATTTTCTTTTAATTAGGAGATAAATCTAATGTGATCTAAGAAGAATTTTACTAGCATAAAAAAGAAAATTTATATCATCTTTTAAATAGAAGAGGAATCCGGCAAATAAAAAGAGAGGACCTTTATACAATAGTAGAAAACTTGCATCTCCTTCTTTTTTAGATAGAAGAAGAATTCAATTAAAATAAAGATATCACCGGTCTAATAGAAGGCTTATACTATGATTAAAAAATAATAATAATAGAAGAAGAGAAAGAGCATAGATTCCACATTCTACCACTAGAATCCCAATAGAGGGAATAAAAGCAAAAATTATAGACTTTATTTTCAATCCATAGTAGATACTATAACTTGTGAATCATGAAAACTAATAAAATTTAGGGGTTTATAGTGTTGCTTTCAAAAATTTTATTATTTATTATTTTATTTGAAAGATTCGTATTTAGTAGACCGAAGGAATTCCCCCATTCTTCCTTTTGGATCACATTCACTTTGGACCTCTAGTATCCATGGAGGCACTTGCAATAAAAATAATTTTTTTCTTAATAAATGGCTCTCATTATTTTATAAAATTCTTGTTACGATAAATTACATGCTATAGAGTGTGATATGATTTAGGTCTTATCCTAGAATCTGATCTGATTCACCAAACGTGTTAGCACCCTAACCAATAGGTTTAAACTTTAACAATCACAAACCGGTCCGACCCATACCGCGTCAGGTTCAGAGCACTTTCACAGCCCAACCCATCAAGAAGGGCTAAAAGGAAACCTCCGCGTGCATCCCCCCTCAACGGCTAGTTTTTAGTAAGAAAATCCTTCCCCAATCCGAATATTGGGAAAAGCCACATCCAGATACGCGTCCTCCGCCTCCAACGGTCATATTACCGTTAGGGGACCCCAATTCAAATCTTTTAAAATCCCCCGCACCTTTTCTTCCCACCCCTCACCTATTCCTTCTTCGTTCCTTCCTCCTCCTCTATCTCCCTCCCCCCCCGATCTCCATCAGGCCCGAAGTCTCCTTCCCTTCTAAAGCCCCCGATCACCGGCGAGACTCCGGCCAAACTCTTCAGAATTCCTGCGCTTTCTGGTGAGGAATAATCCATTATATCGCTCGTTTGCTTAGCTCTTTTGCTCCAATATCCTCTTTTCTCTCCAAGAAACTGAAATATTCTGCTTTTCTGATGCCTTTTGTCTTCTTTTGCATCAAATAGTTTTGTTTTTCAGGTTCCCTCTTTCTCCCGGCAATGGAAACCCCATCATCCACGAGAAGGATCACAAGATCTCAGGCCTCTGCTGCCTCTCGTAAGCAAAATTCTTTTATTGTAGGAGAGACCGGTCTCATTATCTCATCCTTCTGTTATATGACTGACTGGATTCTTGTTGGTTCCGTCTCTTCTAAATGCAGAGAAGAAAAAGGAAGAAGATGCCCTTTCAAGATCAAGAAACGGTGAGCGTCCGGCGCTGCTTGATATCACGAACGATTCTCCTATCGTAGGACTTGCAACGGGAAGCCTGGTCGAGAAGACTCCTTCGTCTTCGGCGGTCAAGAACCGCGTTCGAGCCAAACGGACTCCTGGATCAGGCGAGGCGTTGCTCAGGGGCCAGGTGAAGACGCTCCTGCAGAAGGTGGAGGAAGAAGCTGTGCTTGTCAATAAGCTTCCTTCGGGGCATTCGACATTCCTCTTAGGCCTTCCGAATTCACCAGCGCTGCTTCTTGCTCCCACGCCAGCCAACACACCTTACATCCCTAACATGTCAGCGTTGGAAGAAGGTGCTCTGATCGATGCTAAGATGCCTTGTGTTACTGAAGATATTACAAATCCTCAGCAGGTCTGAATGACGTTTTCTTTTTCTTTTTCCCTTCCCGCCTCTGTTTTCATAATTTTCCTGTCCCGTCCAAGCTTCCCTGGGGCATTTCTTTTCTTATTTATTTGTTATTTTGAAGATTACTGTTCTGAGAATGATTGTATTGCTTTCCTTCATGTTTCATTTTTTATTAAGTACATGACTTGGTTTTCAGTAATTCAAGCCCTCTCCTTTAGTTGCTTCCCTTTGTGCCTAGATGGGTAACTCAAATCCTAACAAAATTCTAGATGATTGTTATTTTCCAAATTTTCCTTGAACTTTATTCTTCCAGTGTCTCGTTTCAGATACTCGTGGATGTTCTTTCTCTGTTATGCTCTCAAACTAATCGCTTATGTCTATCGTTCATCTTCATCAGATCTTAAATATGCTTTAAAATTTACTCAGGTTGTTGCACATCTCAAACCAATTGCAACTATTGTTTATCATTTCATCCATATCAAATTTTATCTAGGCTTTAATGTTCCTTCAATATATATTTTTGGGTGAACCCTTTCATCATATTACTCGACTGTTTATATGTTTTTAAATTTCTCAGGCTGCTGCATCTCTGAAACAAGACAAATCTCTCCATGCTCAAGAATGTCTGATAAACCGAGCACTGCTATTTGATGACTCTCCTGGGAAATCAGAAATGTCTTCTGATGCCTCAACAATCTCTTCATCTCTGACTTACCAAGGGAGTGAAAGCGGCTACGTAGAGAAATCCCCTGAAGATGACAACTCCTCTATCTGGTCCCTTCAAGTCAATGCAAGTATCCAAGAGGATGATGAAGATGTTGCTGAAGATGTAGAAGAATTCTATCATGAGGAAGCTGAAGATGAAGTGGACGAAGAAGAAGATGAGCTTTTGAACGATTTGTGTGCAGGTCTGAGCAAGATGTCAGTACAGGATAAGGTGGGATTGCCCGAGTTCACCGGGAAGCGCACGCGTTTCATCTACAACAGCGATGACGAGATTGTAGGTGAAGAGGTAGTTGCTCATGAGAAGAAGGCTGTTTCACCAAGCGCGTTGGTATTGAAGGGACTGCCCGCACCTGAGGGGAAGCACCTGCGCTTCCCAGAGGAAGAAGAAGATGAAGTTTGAAAGAGACCCATGGCGGCTGCTGCTGGAAATTGATATCTTGGAGTTGTTAGTGTGGTCGTCTTTCCCTGACACCATTTGACTACCTATCTTTTTGTTTTATTGCTTACTGTTTCATATTCCAATTTCATTTTTATTTTTAGTATTCATTTTTCATCAAAAACTGGTGCGAAACAAATGCAATTCATCTGTTCTAATAAAGGAGCATTTTGACTTGACGGTTCATATTTTGGTTTGGAAACATATTTCTCTGTCTACCAGTAGATATGCACGATTTTTGATAGGAAGAAAAGAAAGCTTAAGACAACATGAAGCCACGTTGAATGACGGTGACAGTTGCATAACATGACTTCACAAGAGATGTGATCCTTACTGATCTTTGCGTTGCAGTTTTCTTGATCAGTAGTCTCAGGTAGTAATGTATGTTATTTCAGTAGTCACAGATAGTAATGTATGTTATTTCAGTAGTCAAAGGTAGTAATGTATGTGTTACTGTTCAAATCGGTTGAGGCCAGAAGATAGATGCTTGAGATCAAAAATCAGATATCTGGTCCTAGTGCAGGAATACTGGTGCTGCAGAGAGGGATACGGGTGCTGGAGAGACCTGCAAAATAAATCAGTCTTTAATCGGAGGTTATGGCTCCGACGAGGACCGTCCGATGCTCAAGTCAGAAAAGCAGAGAACAAAAGAGCAACAACTGGTTCTCTAAGAGGATTCGATTTGACTTATCTGCATCCTCGGAGATCTGGTTGTTTATATAGAAAGATATCGGACAGCTGATTGTATAACTGTGTGATCGTGCGATCCTGAGATTGTCGAATCGTTGAAATTGCCATAGTGGATGAGATAATTCAGCCCTTGATGGCTCCTGCAAGATCAAGGGAGACTGTTACACCGTATTTTTATCTGTTTAAGAAGGACAACTGTCGACAGCTGTCACACACAATGAAGGAATAAGTCGGATGAGGCAGCTTATACACAGATCAGATTTCGCAGACACCTCAGCTCAGCAAGGAGACTGGCTCCTCAGCTCGTATGATAATTAGCGGTTGTGTTGACGATCCGAGAGCTTGAAATGTCTTGTGATGCAATGTCGATCCGAGATGCTCACGGTATCCTCCGTAACACTACCCCCTACTCCCGAGTCTGAGAATCAGATGAAGGGAGTACTCCAAAAGTATCTCAAATCCGGTGTCGGGTATTCTCGCCTTCACACCTATCTTCCACATTTAAGGCTCATGATGTCAACTTGATACGGTCGATGCGGACGGACATAACTGATGGGACCACTCAGATGATGGTTCTCTCGAGGCTTTAATTGTTTTGTAGTGGCTTTTCATTTTCTTCCTTCTTTAAATTCGCACTTTTGAAGAATGGATATCCACAGATTTTCTTGTGTTGATTTTTTGTCACTTCCTTAGGGCAGGATGGATCAACAGTGCGTGAAGAAGCTAGAGTGGATTCTGACTCGAAGGAGATAGGTTGTGGTTTCAGTTGTTGAAGCAGAGCCTACGGTCAGAGAAGAAGATCATGCCGCTCCTACCATCGAGCCCATGTCCCCATCATCGGAAGCTGTGGTGCAGAATTCGTCAAAGAAAATTTCGATCGATGGGGCGCCTTTGGAGACTACATCGAATATTAGCGTCGTGGGACGCATCAAAGAGGATCTGACTGAGATATCGCGGATGGAGAAGACGATTGACAATCCTGAGAAGGATCTGATGATGGTGATGGAAGCTGGGAGATCTCTAGATACAACGATTACTGCTTGGCGCCTTCCTACAGCCACTTCTCCTACGGGTCCTTCAGATCCGACGCTTCATATTTCATCTGTAGGATAGAAACTCCAATCCACGATTGAGTGCTCGAGAAATCTCCTACCGCTAGTCGAGAGGCTGTTCCTCGATGATCAAAGGGGGGAGAAGTGATTTGTCGATGTTTTAAGGTCTCTTGTACATGTAGGCCGATATTTGGTGAGTTTTGTGAGTTTTAATCTCGATGTTCCAGTAATGGAAAAGGAAGACATCGAATTGCTAAAATACCGAACAGAGTAGCTAGAGAGGAACAATGCCGAGCTGGTCAAGAAACTCAATTTTACTGAGGCTCTCCAAAAGGCCCAGGAGTCAATCTTCCGTCGGGACAAAGAACTGGAGCAGCCAAAAGAAAGATGGCCTTCGAGCGACTGAAATCCAAGGATGATGAGAAGATTGAAGGTCTCGAGGAGCGTATTAGAAGTCTCAAGAAACAAAAGTCTGAGATTGAGAGAGACTATCGTCAGGCTTGTGATGACTTGGAGCGTCTGAGGAGGGCACCTGAAGGGAGAAGAGGCTCTCCTCGTCTTAAAACTCACCCTTGAAGAAGCCCCAATGGGGTCCATCCAAGAGGGCCAGGACTTCCAAGGGAACGAGCTGTAGAGAGAGGGTTCCTCGAGGAGATGGGTATTCTACTTCCAAAGGAGTTCGACCTCTCCAAAACTGCTCTCGAGAATCCAAGAGGCTGGATCAGAGGTGGAGCACCTGAAGAAAAAACTGGAAGAGAAAAAGAAAAATCACAAGCTTTTCTAAGATAAATTTATAGATTAGAAGATTTTACTTAAACATGCTGAAAACAGGAGAAAGCAGTTGGAGAAAGAAGGAGCTAAAGTTATAGCCCAAGCTTGCAGAGTAGTATTCTTCGTGGGCTTTGAGAGGTGCAAGTCCATTACCCAACTGCATCTTTTTCCTGACTTCATTCAGCAGCTTCGAACTGATTGTCTGGACGAAAAATTGAAGGTGGTGTTGTTTGATAACTTATCAAGGTTCATGATGACATCTTACTTTTCAGATGAGACGGACAAGACCGATGTAGCTGTCCAGGTCGAAGGCATCGTCTACGTCGAGGAATACTATCTTACAGATGACTGTCCTGGCAATCCCCTTGAGAATGATTTATGCTCTCCTCTTCTTTAGTTGTTTGTTTTTTTTTTGTGTGATCCGAGGTTCCAGATCTTGTAATAAAATCTTCACAGGAACAAACGTAATCCTCCTCTATTGATAAATATGAATCATATTTTTTTTAAAATATATCAAAAAATTTAATTGGTGCTTTTAGCAAGGCACGAGCCGAGTTGAAGGTAGGGTTAAAATTCGAACCGACACGAGTTGTGATAAGAATTGCAAGAGATTATAATTCCATTATGATCTAGGGCGAATTTTCATACCTGTCAAAGGTTGGAATTCGAATTGCCTCTATGTGGGAATAGCTGCGCATATCTGTATGCACCCCTTCGAAAGTGGCATAAAGTGCGATTCACTTGCTACTGGCATTAATTATCATATCGATGGCAGCAATCATGTCCATTCACAGTCTCCATGCGTCGCACGTACGCTAGTCCTCCAATGTGTCATCACCTATAATTAATGCGCAGACGGAGTGCGACTTTTGGTGGTCCCATTCAGTCTGAGATTATTCAAAATCCTCAAACAGGAGAGACATGGACCTTACAGAGCTGCAGTTACCTTCTCCTTCCATTGCGAATTCCTCTCTTCTCCATCTTTTTGCAGCTTTCCTGCACGAAAAAGAGAAATTTGACCACCACGGAGCCTAACTTTGCACCGCTGAGCTTTCAGTCAGAAATGACAAAGCAAGACATAATTATGCTGCATGAGTAGTACCAAATACCTCCTACGTTTCAGCTTGAAGTTTCAGGACCAAATGATCGAGTTTACCATCCGCCTCTGAGACGTATGGGCTTCTATGAGGAGTTCTTCCAGACTGGCTGAGGCTTCCTCTCCACTCTTTTTTGTGGCGCTCCTCCAATACCTCGAAATATCGCCATGCACAATGGTCCCGAATGCATGGCGGCATATTTGCGGATTCACCGCAATATGTGTGCTGGCTGGGGTCGTACCGAATGTCACATTCTTCTGCTTTCTCTTCAGCCTCAAGCGCATCCTGACTCGCATGGGTAGTAGTATGTGACTCCGTAGAGAAAAAAAGTCGATTTTCGCTTGATGTTTTTGGGTATGCCATCCACTTTGCATGGCTGGAAGCCAAGGTTTTCTTGTCTTGCAAACGTCAGGCGAAGACTGAAACTTTACTGCCTGAAGCGAACCCCAAGAGTCTTCGTTAAAGGAACCTTCAATGAACAAGACTCTAGAGCAGGAGATAGTAGTTCTGTGGGATTTCAAGATTCCAGAGTTGGAGTTGCTGTCGGCTCGGACATTGTTTAATATTGTATCAGCCAAGTTGCTCCTCAAGGTTTGTGAGTAAGCTATTCTGGTTTTAATTCTTCTGACTTTGTTCGTCTTACAATTGGATCCCCATGATGGTTGCAGAACTAGAAGCCGGAAAGATGTCCGTCTTGGAGTCATGAATGCGAATGTATACCCTTCCTCTATCTGTTATTACTCAAATCGATCGAGGTCAGAAGACAAACTCTTGAGGTCGAAAATAAGATGTTGGTCCTAGTGCAGGGATGCCAGTGCTGGAGAGACCTGCAAAATAAGTCCCAAACTGGAGGTTGTGGCTCCGACGAAGATCCTTAGACACTCAAGTCAGAAAAGCAGAGAACAAAGGAGCAGCAATTGGTTCTCTGAGAGGGATTCGATTTGACTTACTTGGATCCTCAGGGCTCTGATTGTTTATATAGAAGGATATCGGATAGCTAATTGCATAGCTGTATGATCGTACGATTTCAAGATTGTCGGACCGTTGAAATTGTCACAGTGGAGACTGTTACGCGTATTTTTATCTGTTCAGATAGACAGCTGTCGCACACAATAAAGAGATAAATCGAGTGAGCAGCTTATACACAGATCAGACTTCACAAATGCCTCAACTCAACAAAGAGACTGACTCCTCAACTCATACGAAAATCAACAATCATATTGACGATCCGAGAGTCTGAAATATCTTGCAATGCAATACCGATATGAAATGCTCACGATATCCTCCATGACAGTATGTTATTTCAATTTGCCATTTTTCTTTTGAATGTGAGGTGAGTTCACAGGTGGTAATCTCCTGTTTCAGAATCCGGTAGCCATTTCTCTAACACGACTGTAATTCCTAGGCCGCTAACCGACGAGATGACATGTAACAATTGGGAGGCTTCTAACTACAACAGAATCTGCTTGCCGTGTTTATATGATCGCACATCTTTCAGTCAGACCGATGACTTGATACGGTTGGAATGTTTGGTTGATTAATATAATTTGAGAAGTAATTTTATAATTTCAAATAATACAAGCACGTCATATGGTACCACCGTTGCTGGTTCCAAGCCTGAATAAGAAAGATGAAGGGTTGGAGTGACTTCCATGGACGTGTCAAGCCATGACAAGTTTAATAAAGTTGAACCAAGCTGGGATAAGACTCGATGATTAGTTTAATAAAAGACCCATCAGAAACCAAAAAGACGTGGTAGACTTCCAAGTTTCAGCGGTTCAGGGGAGCTGTTTATCTGCTTCCATCAAAAAGACGTCCATACAAGTTCTAAGGTATGGTCAATAGACCAAGGCATCTATATCATTTTTACCAATCTCCTGCTGATAAATGAGATTATATTCTCCAACTCTAAATCCGGCAAGCTTCTTTTTCCAAGTTGGACACGAGTATGCATTCAATGTACCTACTAACAGGATCTACAGACCTCTTCATCATAACTACCAAAATACTAAACCAAATCATACATCAGAGCGGAAGGGAATTGTCTGTGGAAATGCCCGTTCTGCTTAACAATTAATGGTTTTTTGGAACTTCAAGGTTCAAGCAATGTAACAACCAATCAGTACGTCTACAAATTGGCTTTCCCTGGGATAATCTTATGCGGAAAACAAAAGAATCAAACATTTAAACAGAAACTCGATGATTACAAAAACGCACTCATTCAAAAACCCTCACTTATTTTGCAAGATATGAACAGATATCATACAAAAGCTTGAACAAGTTCAGGCTTTACAAGTAAATGAATGGACCTCAGTTTCACAAAAATCTGTACATTATGTACGGTATGACAAAGCAACTATATGGTGTATGATGTTGATTGGTTTTGGTAGTATCAGAAATAGCATGGATCCCTCTATGTCGGCCCATGGTTCCGCTTTCCATTAGGATTTGTACCAGAAACATTAGAAGGGAGCCTCACCAGAGCAGGCTGTGATGGTGGAGCAGTAAGAGCATATGTGAGTCTTGATGATGAGCTTTCAATGAGTCCAGCAACCCCAGCAGCAGCAGATTGAGCATTTGAAGGAAGAAAAAGGTCATGCTTCTGATCTTTATAAGCACTCCATACCTATCAAAGATGACAAACATTTTTTCAGCAATGCAATTGCACAATAAGCATGACAATTTCTGTTTTTAATAACAAAGACATGCTTTCCCTAGAGCGGGTTGGAAGCATAGAACAACTCTCGAGATGACTTTGAGGAGCAAGCTGCACTGTCTCACTGGCTGTTAACATTAACCATTCAGTAGATTATGCCAACTTGCCAATTTTTGTAGCTTACAAAAGTTGGCGAGCTGGAAAGTTAACCCATGCAGAAACAAAGGTTTAGAGTCTGCTAGCATGCCCGATTAAGATTTTCCTTGGTTAAACCCATCAGACAATGGAAACTGGAAGGATGAGTAGAGGGTGGGAAAGATCAGATTAGTTCGAGTGGGAAGCCTAGCAGACAAACCATAATTTTAGGATAACAAATTCAAGCTATGTCCTACTCCAATAGAAACATGGATTTACAGTTTCGTTGGGGCTTATTTGGATATTCCTTCAGGATTAGGCTGAAAATTCTGCAAGAACTGGGTCTGGCCCATCTAGCATATATCTTCTAAACTATGTGCATAGATTACATCTAGTATTATATAATATGAGGCTTGGCCCAGCTCACATCAATGGACGACTTTCAGTCCATTCCTGTAAGATAGAAAAAAGATCTGGTAAGGTCATTTTATCCTATGGGATTCAGGCCAGCCTACTCTGAAAAAATTATTACGGATACTGTGAATATGGGTCTGGACTGGCCTATGTTCTAATGAATCCTATTGGATTGCACAGGATTATCCAAACAGGCCCTTAATCAGGAAAAATTCCTTTTCCCCACTGATAAGATCTTCTGGGCACCACCACCCAAGTAAAGAACATTCCCTGGATAACCTCTAAAGGAATCTAAACAGGCCCAGATTGTCATAGTTCATGTGCATACTCTATTTTACCATCAGAAAGTTAAATGACATAATACACATTAAACATGAATATTAAACATTTCACCTAAAAAATAATTTTCACTGTTGGAGAATCTTTGGTTCTCTCAGATATTGATTTTATTTGGAATAATATTCTTCATACATGCACCCATTAAACTTGGCCTTTAATGCATTGACTAATATTTTTGCCTCCTTGAAACCACCCACCATGGACCAACTTGGTTCCCCCCATACTTGTAACTCAGCAAAAAGAGTGATCAGACACAAATAAAGCACACTAAGGAGCCCTATCCCAAATTCAGAAATTGAATTCAAATTAAAACAAATAATTCCAAAGAGGAAATATTTGCAAATAAGACATTCAATTGACTGGATACGTTAGAGAGAACATTACATTATCAAAAGGTTAAAGAGACAAATTTAAGAGTATCAATATGAATTCTGTTGCATTATGGCCTTATAAGGAAGTACTATGAATTACAACCTTGAATTCTTAGCAATCTAAAAGAGTTTGCATCAACACATACTCAACTAATCGAAACTACTGCTCTTTTCTTTGCAAAACTGGAGGAACCTATTCTGTCACTGCCTGTTGTACAGGACTATAATTTTTTTTTAAAAAAAACCTACTTGAACGCTTTCAGAATTAAGAGAATCAAAATATTCATTAGAAAGATATGAAAATCCTCCTCAGCAAAGGAAGTAGGCAGCTTGGCATAAATGCAATTATAAAAATCCACTAAAAAAATTAAATTTAGTGGAAATAAATTGACAAACTTACATCAGAAGAATTCAATATGTCGCGAACTTTAGCACAATGGGCACCTTCGGTTGCAAATGCATGCAACACCTGGATCAAAATAATAAAAATTGTACCTTATTGAAGAATTAATTATCATATCACATGTAATATCTCACAAATAATAAAAGACATTTAATCATGCAAGATTCAGATGTATCCGCACAAGAAAGACTCAAATGATGCAGAAGAAGGCAAAGCATCATCCAGAAAGATACATGCACCCAAAAAAGGTGTTCTGCTTCAATATCTCATACGTATGTCCCAAATTTACAAGAAAGAAATGCAATTTATAAACACCCATCACCCAAAGTCGTTTTTAGATTAGTAGTTCTACGATTACTCTGTAATAGATAAAAAAGAAATAATTCCACGAAACCAAATTTAGACTCTGAAACAGATGAATATAAACAGGCAATAGTGCTCATGCTACTAAATCAAGTATTCACCCTACATATGAATACAGACAAGAAGAAATGTTGACCTTCTCTTCAGTAGTTTCAGACAACCTTTTGTCGACAACTTCCTGACAAGTTGGGATGTCTTTTTTTTTTTCCAAAGCTGGTGAAATGCTGAACTTAAGTAGATCTCTGTCACGCTTTCAACTTCTCTGCTACTTCAGATATCTTATATTAAATAAGCACTGAACTTACTGTTGAATTAGAGAAATCCAAGAAATCTGTATTTTGATTATTCTTAGCTTCCATTCGTGAATAAAAATTGGAATAGTCTTGCATAATTTTGACTTATTTACAGGACATATTATTCAACTTTCTGCACATGATACCCTACCATGGTGCATATATTCAGCCATTATCACAGAAAATAATCTAGAAGTTTTTGAACCAGCACAAGAAGTTGTCCATTAAAATCTCTGATAATAAAACATGATCCAGCATTATGTCTATTAATCAGAGTTTACTAACAAATATGGTCACCGAACTTTTTCCATACTCTTGGTAATACAGCACCACCCTTCCAGCTCACGTGAGACTATCATACTTCAATCTCTGCTATTCTCCACATGAATCTGAACTTCCATTCATTGTTAAGGATTAAAATATTTATCGCTAGGGAGCTTGCATGTTTTATACCCCATCTTCTTGTGAATATATCTCAAGGACCATGGCATTGCTCGAAATTCCTATCAAATATATTAATAAGTCTGCCCTCTTCTATCATTTTTCGTCTCAACTTTACCTGTGATTCATGTCTAAACTTTCATTGGTTGTCATCATCCACTCATTTTAAACATACTTCGTATAAGTGCATATGTCCTTTCAATTCTACACGTCTGCAAATATGATCAAAGAAACTTAAACTTCAAAGAACCAATTTCAGACATAACTGGTTTAGACAAAGGATACAACTTCACTTGCTTGAGATCTAATAACACTTGAAAGCTTCTTTAGAGAAAAGGGTTTTTTTTTTTTTTTTTGGGGGGGGGGGTGGGGGAAGAAAACCCTTACCTCTACTGCAAGCACGCGCCCGATTGAAGCTTCAGACTCATTCCACTTCATTTGTGTGCAAAGTCCATACCTTCCTCCAGCCCTCCAATCAAGAAGGCCAAGAAGTATTTCAACCAGACCAACCCTATAAAGTTCATGTTTGTCATTCATGGGGAAAAGGATCAACATGGCATGTAAGTCAGGTTTTTAAGATAACTATTAAGCAAAAAGGTATGAATTTGTACTTTCCTACTGAAAGTTTTTGACAGAAATATGCACGACTGCATAAAAGATTAAATATGAAAAAAGTCGATCAATAAGTTTTTATATGTGATAAGGATTCATCCACTGGAGGAATTAGTAGTCCCTAAAAGAACGTTGACTTAGATATCAAGACAGTCATGTTGCTGGGTGAGGTAACAAGACATTGCCTAAGCAGGTTGTACAAATCTCCAGGTCAATAAAAGTACATTACGCATCACCGTTAAGACATGCTGAAATTCCCAAAGATGGGCTAATACTGCTAAAAGTGATGGAGAGACAGCTGCAAGTAAATACTAACTTCTTATGTTTAACTTTCATACAGACTGGATGTGGATCTTGTGACCAATAATCACAGAAATAAAGCACAACCGTATTTGATCATATGCATACATACATACATATAATCTAATAATTTGGTTATTTTCAACTATTGTAGCTAACTTTTTAATACAATGACAGCTCAAAATATATACAATGAAGAAGATGAAACTCCTTAGATAAGTTTTAGAATGTCAAATTTGGCAAATACCTTCAATTAATTATCAAATAAAGTGTCATAAAAATTACAAATTATTTCTCACGTTCACGTATTGTCACAACTTAGAACCAGAAATTCCTGAAGCATCCTTAGTTTTGGTGGCTCTTTTGAATTTCCATGTATATGGCAACAAGGAACAAGGTTTTAAATAAAGCATATTTTTGAAGATCACATAGCGAGACCATATGGGTGCTCTTACTGAAGCGAGACTTGCCAATTGTAAGGATTGCCCTCCTTAAAAGGCACAAAAAAGAAAAAAAATGTCATAACTACAACCTCAGTGACATATGCATGGAATGCATCATAGGAAGTGGGAGGCAATCACATATGGAGCAAGGATAAACAGAAAGAAATGTAGCACTATGAAACTCTGAAGATAATAAATAAGCAATATGAAATTAACTAGGCAACATTCAATGAAAAAACTATTCAAATATTTTCTTCGATAACATTCTTTAGTAACACATTCAATTTGCTCCTTGCGGCCTCATTTTGGAAGAAAATGGTATAAGTTCTCATTTTTCTCTTGTTCATCTAGTAAATTTAAATGTTCTGAACTGTACAACAGTTTCAATCTTTTAAACCTGCAGTTTTGTTTCTTAGTTCCATCCATTCAACTTATAAGCTGCATCAATAGATACTAAAGTGCTGAATCATGCACATTTGCAATAATACCAAAACAGGGCCTGTTATTTAGAGCTACTCAGGTCTGGGTTAATGGATTGAAAAATAGGAAAGGTTTAAGACAACTAGGATGGCAGCCATTAAGGATCTGCAAAGCCTAAAGTTACAAAGGATTAGCCTTTGATAAGATTACTTGCTTAAAATTTGTTGCTATTTTAATGCTTTTCACTTTAGCAAACTTATACATTTAATTGATCTCTATATTGCAAGTATAATTTATCAGCTCACACTTCACACCAATCTAGCATTCCTTTAATAAAAAAAACTCCTTTGACTTAAAGAAAAGGCACAAAGAAGAAAAAAAATGTCATAACTACAACCTCAGTGACATACGCATGGAATGCATCATAGGAAGTGGGAGGCAATCACATATGGAGCAAGGATAAACAGAAAGAAACGTAGCACTATGAAACTCTGAAGATAATAAATAAGCAATGCAAATTAACTAGGCAACATTCAATGAAAAAACTATTCAAATATTTTCTTCGATAACATTCTTTAGTAACACATTCAATTTGCTCCTTGTGGCCTCATTTTGGAAGAAAATGGTATAAGTTCTCATTTTTCTCTTGTTCATCTAGTAAATTTAAATGTTCTGAACTGTACAACAGTTTCAATCTTTTAAACCTGCAATTTTATTTCTTAGTTCCACCCATTCAACTTACAAGCTGCATCAATAGATACTAAAGTGCTAAGTCATGCACATTTGCAATAATACCAAAACAGGGCCTGTTATTTAGAGCTACTCAGGTCTGGGTTAATGGATTGAAAAATAGGAAAGGTTTAAGACAACTAGGATGGCAGCTATAAGGATCTGCAAAGCCTAAAGTTACAATGGATTAGCCTTTGATAAGATTATTTGCTTAAAATTTGTTGCTATTTTAATGCTTTTCACTTTAGCAAACTTATACATTTAATTGATCTCTATATTGCAAGTATAATTTATCAGCTCACACTTCACACCAATCTAGCATTCCTTTAATAAAAAAAACTCCTTTGACTTAAAGAAAAGGCACAAAGAAGAAAAAAAATGTCATAACTACAACCTCAGTGACATACGCATGGAATGCATCATAGGAAGTGGGAGGCAATCACATATGGAGCAAGGATAAACAGAAAGAAACGTAGCACTATGAAACTCTGAAGATAATAAATAAGCAATGCAAAATTAACTAGGCAACATTCAATGAAAAAACTATTCAAATATTTTCTTCGATAACATTCTTTAGTAACACATTCAATTTGCTCCTTGTGGCCTCATTTTGGAAGAAAATGGTATAAGTTCTCATTTTTCTCTTGTTCATCTAGTAAATTTAAATGTTCTGAACTGTACAACAGTTTCAATCTTTTAAACCTGCAATTTTATTTCTTAGTTCCACCCATTCAACTTACAAGCTGCATCAATAGATACTAAAGTGCTAAGTCATGCACATTTGCAATAATACCAAAACAGGGCCTGTTATTTAGAGCTACTCAGGTCTGGGTTAATGGATTGAAAAATAGGAAAGGTTTAAGACAACTAGGATGGCAGCTATAAGGATCTGCAAAGCCTAAAGTTACAATGGATTAGCCTTTGATAAGATTATTTGCTTAAAATTTGTTGCTATTTTAATGCTTTTCACTTTAGCAAACTTATACATTTAATTGATCTCTATATTGCAAGTATAATTTATCAGCTCACACTTCACACCAATCTAGCATTCCTTTAATAAAAAAAACTCCTTTGACTTAAAGAAAAGGCACAAAGAAGAAAAAAAATGTCATAACTACAACCTCAGTGACATACGCATGGAATGCATCATAGGAAGTGGGAGGCAATCACATATGGAGCAAGGATAAACAGAAAGAAACGTAGCACTATGAAACTCTGAAGATAATAAATAAGCAATGCAAAATTAACTAGGCAACATTCAATGAAAAAACTATTCAAATATTTTCTTCGATAACATTCTTTAGTAACACATTCAATTTGCTCCTTGTGGCCTCATTTTGGAAGAAAATGGTATAAGTTCTCATTTTTCTCTTGTTCATCTAGTAAATTTAAATGTTCTGAACTGTACAACAGTTTCAATCTTTTAAACCTGCAATTTTATTTCTTAGTTCCACCCATTCAACTTACAAGCTGCATCAATAGATACTAAAGTGCTAAGTCATGCACATTTGCAATAATACCAAAACAGGGCCTGTTATTTAGAGCTACTCAGGTCTGGGTTAATGGATTGAAAAATAGGAAAGGTTTAAGACAACTAGGATGGCAGCTATAAGGATCTGCAAAGCCTAAAGTTACAATGGATTAGCCTTTGATAAGATTATTTGCTTAAAATTTGTTGCTATTTTAATGCTTTTCACTTTAGCAAACTTATACATTTAATTGATCTCTATATTGCAAGTATAATTTATCAGCTCACACTTCACACCAATCTAATCATTCCTTTAATAAAAAAACTCCTTTGACTTAAAGTGGGGAGGAGGATAAGACAAGTAGATCCTAACTATGGTTATGTGTCTGAAAGAAATAACAAATTTATCCTTCAAAAAGGTCATTTTATAGAAAAAAATTCAAGCATTTTATTGATTTTTGTTAATTCAGTGAATCTTAGCCACTTTTTTGTGGAGTTTCATCATTAAAATATTTGTAAAGGATCAATGAACCATATGAGCCATCTTAGGATGCATTATAGCTGAAATGACAAGGTTGTCCGATTGAAAAATTAACCTATGAAAATTATTGGATCATTGAATCAAAGATCACATTGATCGAAAGACAAATTACATTCAGATTTACAAAAGAAAATCATTTTTTCAAAAAGAATGTACAAGATAGCATTTCTTAAATTATTGAATATTTACATGATGCAAAATAAAGCAAATACTAATGATTAAAACTTGTTTGCAACTCACTTCAATCCTTGTGCAACAAGTGCATCTCTAGCACGATTCCCAGCAACAACAACACGTTTTAGCGTCTCCAAGGCTAGTATACTGCCACCTTGCCATCCAATTGCTTTCATGAGCAAAGGCACAACCTGGAATAAGATCAGAAAGAACAGCCACATGACGTAACTGACAAAAGGAATGTGCTTTTATGCAGTTTTGTTTAAATGAGCAAATATGTGATGCATGAAAACCTTTTCCCACTCTCTACTTAAAAAGATTAAAACCAATCTTTAAAATAGGAGGAAAAAAAATTAAACCTGGCAGAGATAGTGCCCCTTCAACATAAAATACAGGATAGATTTAATTACGAATCTAAAGGATATTCAATGAGAAAAAAGAAGAAAAATACATTTGCATTTCACATTGCAATCTCAATAAAATAGAAATTATCCTTCTTTCCTTTCTTGCATGCATCCTATGAGTGACCATGCACGTTTAAAATATCTTGCAATGACTTTGATAATATTATCACAAAAAGAAAAGAACTCAAAACTGCAGATATATTTAAAGTAAGCAATTAGTAAAGAAAGGGAGGGAAGCATACAGAAAATGGGCAAACAGTCACTTATCAGATGATTAAGAGACCATACGTTCTAATGAATGGATCTACAGAGTCTTAGTGATAATATAAGTACCTACAGTAAATAGTCAACTTCAACAAAGCTGCCATAGTAGATGGAAGATGGAAATGAGAATAATAATAGTTGCAAAATGCAATATCGCTACTTCTAGTTGCCTAATAATAGTCTCTTGATAAAGCTTGTTATGCAGCTCTCCTACAAAAGGATACGTCTCCTATATGGAAGGATAATGTGTTTGGGCACCAAGAAAGTCACCGAGCACTAAGTTTTGATTTAAGAACACAATGTAGCAGTAGCATCATGTATAACATTAACCAGACCAAGGAGGTGCTTGTTTCAGATTGCCGGTACCATTAACCAATTTAAGGATTCCAATGGAACATCAAGCAGAGGATAAGATGTAATCATCACTTAGAAGATGTATTATACACCTACATCAAGCCTTTTAATTAATTTCTAAGAGATAAAGAGGTACAAGATCAGATTTCAAGGTTTGATAGTAAAGAAAAATAAAGGCATTTTGTCATTTTCTCTTCTTAGAGCTTCGACACACATGGAACAACTGCACATCATATATAATAAAGCTTTATCTGAACAGATGAGTACAAAACTTTCAGCCACAAAATTTTTTAGCTCAATCTTCAACGCTACATTCTCAGGCAAATAGCAGTTAAACAGAACCTTGTTTTCCATGTTCATGGCATGGTCTATACAGAATCTCCAAATCAGAAAACCAAGTAATCATAGATTTAATCAACAGAAAGAATTCAAAGTATTGCCCAACTGGAAAAACATCTATATTGACATCTTTCAATACCTGAGGAGTCCCTACACTTGTAGTTGCCATAGCTTCTGCACAAGTTGTACTAGATGCCAATTGGTGTAGAACTCGCAAACAACTAAGACGCACACGTTCCTGTGGGGTCTGCCCACTGGGCTCTGATTGTCCATCCTCAATTTCTTTAAACTCATTAGAATGGAGCCCGTTTCCACTTTTCACCTCTCCAGATGCCATTGTTTCTCGTCTTCCTTCATAGGCCATAGCAGCAACAAGTTTTGGAACATACCCAAGATAACCAACATGGTCTGCTAGTGCAGGATGTACCCGTAGCAAGGACACAAGTGCAGCAGACAGCAGCAATGGAAGCTCAGAATCAGCAGCTTCAGTGTCATAATGTGTAGCAGCAATAGATGTAACATACTGATCCAGAAGTCCTTCCAAAAATCTTTAGGATTTCTCAGTGGAAACTTAGGGTCCTTTAGGAAAAGCCTCACATAAATTCCCCCAACCTGCACAGACATACAACTTAGAATATTCTACAAACAACCCAAAAATTCAATAAATGTGGTAAGATGACCAAACAAACCTGTGGTTCATCTCTCATAGCATGTTGGCCAGATGCCTGTTCAGGTATATCCCAATCAACAACACGTCCTTTCATCTGTTCCTGGTAGAGGTCTGATGCCATTGTTGACAATTGTGCAGAGAGAGAAGCTGCCATTGCAGGCGTCCAAACAAGTTCTGGTGTTTCTGTTGTCTGTTCAAGAGATGAAACCACCGTTTCACCCGGCCCATCCCTGATAGCTGCTACCAAACCATCTGGTAGAAACCTTGCTAACGTAATAGCCACTCTAGGGCCATGCATTGGTTGTCCCACAAGCTTGCCCAACAAGGATGCAGCTGCCGCTCTTTGTTGCAATGGGATTTCTTCTGCAAAGTAGAACTTTAATCAGCAAGACATCCAATTATAACAGCTTTCAGAAGATATTTTATACAGTTAACATGCAATATAAATAAAAAGAACATTGCAACTGGAAAGTAAGAAAAATAAATAACGATATTCCAGAATGCAGAAATATCATATCTACAGATGAAATTTGTTTCTGAGAATAAATTCAACAATGAGTTGCAAACTGCATTACCTTTCGAAAACAACCATCTTGTAAGGGGAAAAAAAGATGAATATTTAATAACCTAAATTGAGAAAAGATGGATATCCCTAGGGAGGGAAGGGGGGAGAGAGAGAGGAGATAAGCTATGCCCTGGTAATTCGAGAAGCCTATGATAAATACATAATCTCAACTTTGATAAGAATTAAGTACTATCTCAAAACCACAACACAATACCCCCATTTTCTTAAGAAAAATGATAAACCATACTTTGTTAAAAGAGAGTATGTTCATTAATTATGCCCTAGATTTTATGGGAGTTCTTGGACTGGCTCATTATGTAATCACATTTAATTGAGTAGTATGTTAGGACAGAAAAAAGGACTTGGAAAATGTTTACAACGATGTGATCAAGTGGCTCATAGCTTACATCTCATGCATTTAATTTTCAATAAATCCTACAAGATGACTTGTCAAGTGTGATTAAGGGTGTATCAATGGGAAAGGCCTCCAGGGTAATGGTGAATGAGAAGCTCAAAGATGCAAGCATTCAGACTGTTAAATTTATCGCACATATCTTGTTCATGACTGTCATAATGGCCTGAACACCAAGTCCAGCATCAACACAAGTCAACATATTAAGAGATGGAGAACGATAAGGTTCTTTTTTTTCCTTTCTTGACCTGGGTAGGGTAAACCTCGGTACAAGACCCATAGGCCGAATGGTAACCAAGATACATAGGCCAGCATTAAACAAAGTACAAGGCATGAGGCCCACAAACAAAACCATCTAAAATTGAAACATGTCACTAGTTGAAAGTTTTGAATTTTTTTTTTTCTTTTCCTTCTCTCTTTGGAAGAGGGGGAGAGGGTCTGGTTGGGTTAGGTTGACAAATATGGCCAGGCAGGTGGATGCAAAGCAAAAGAATGTTCCTTTCAGCTTCTCTATAAGAAATATTTGATAAAGAAACTGGGCAAACCAATAGAGGCTGAAAGAAATTGGAATACAGAAAATAAGAATTACCATTCTATGGAGAGTTTTCAGTCAACCTGACACACATTTAATCTGTTTCCAAGCAGAGTGCAACCCTGATTTTCAATTTTAGTCAATGTACACATCCCAAGCAGAAACGAGTTGGACACTTTCAATGCAAGACTGCCATATGTGTAAAACCCTTTTTTAAACAAAATCACACCTCATCACTTTTACTCAATGAGGTTCTTGAGACTAAAATAAAAACAACAAGCAGAAAAATGCTTTGTAGCTAAAAGACAGATAGTTGGAGCATGTGAAAAAAATCATAATTTATGGATGTTTGATAGAGATTAGTAACTCTGCGAATTTGGCAATTTGTAAAATTTTCAAAGACATCAGAATAAGATTTTAAACCCATGGGATGGAGGTGTCCCAGTTTCTCCATAGAATAGGATACCCTACTATCCTACCTCGGAGGCTATCCGGTCAAGCATCCCGATAAGTACCCTCTATCTCTCTCCCCTTCTTCCTTTATTTCTTTCTTTGTTTGCTTGTTTCATTTACTTGTTTCTTTCATTTCTTTCTTCTTTCCTTCATATCTTTCTTCACTTTTTCTTCTTCTTTCTTTCCCTTATTTTCTTTCTTTTTTTCCTTCTCCCTTTATTTCCTTTTCTTCTTCTTTCCTTCTTTCTTTTGTCCCCTCTTTTTTTTTTTTGCTTAGCTTTTTCTTCTTACTTCCTACCCCTCTCTTTCTTTTTCTTCTTCTATTCTTCCTTTCTTTTATTCCTCTTCTTCTTCTTCAAACAACCACGATGCCCCTTGTCTGCCAGGACTTAAAATCTTGCATTAGAACATCAATTTCTACAAAAGCATAATTAATTTTTCCAAAAACTATGCAAAAAAATGAACATGGTTTTGCAATAAAAGCATGTGCACCTATAACTCAAAGATCTTAATACATGAAAACAATGAACCATTTGTACATGCTAAAAAACAAAGGATATACTTGAAGATAACTAGAAATAAAAATCAGTTAATTCACCCTTACATGTATAAACTTCTATTTTCACCAATTTTCTGTTCGTTAATGAGAGATCTTCTATATAAGCAAGTCTCTATATCTTACATTTTTGCACTATTGCAAAATTTTAAGTCTCAAAAAACAAAGAATTTCCACTACAATATATTTGCTAACCTTGAGCCACCATCGCTTACCAATGAATAGGAAGTGAAGAGAGAGATCAAAAAAAGAACATAGTGAGATGTGTATTATAGTGGGGCATTTGTCGTTAGAGCTGATCACGGGCTAGGTTTGGTCATAAAAATATAAAATTTTCAAATAGGCCTGGCCGGAAGCCCGACTGAATGAATATTATTTACATGTCGCTTTGCATGTAAATCTGACTGAAGGTGACCAAGTCGATGAAAACCTACAAATAGTAAAATTAAGCCTTGCAGATGCAACAGAAGCATGCATTATGCTGAATTATTAACTCATGAAGGTTGCATTTATATGAGAAGAATATTTTTGTTTGTGGCACCTTGCTCTCTAATTCAACAGATAAATGGGAAGGCTATTGTTAATTCTTAAACTTCTTTTATTAATTTAGTTTTCCTTTAAACCTCATCTTATTCACACCTGCTAGGACAATTTACTGTTTTGTGTTATTCGAAAAGAGAGAAAAATGGAAAAGCTTCATGAGCATAGAAATGAGGATTTACCTTGCAATGGCAAAATAAGCTCAAGAATGTATACAACTCCACCATGCTTGGCCGCAGCCCAAGCAAGCTCAGGGGTGCCTGCCAAGGCATAAAGGACAGCAAGAGCCCCTTCCCTGAAAGCTGGATTCTTGTGAAGCAACTGCAATAGAAGGATGAGGTTGGCCCTTTCTGCAACCATGGCCTCCAAGCAAGGAGCATATTTTGTTAAGAGTGAAAGAACACTAAGACAAATTTGAGGAATGTTGCTTTCTGCTGGGATGGGTACAGTAAGGCATTCAAAAAGGGGTACAAGCTGTTCTTTAGCAGAGAACACAGAAGCCAGACTGGGATTGCTTGTCAATAGATTCTGAAGCAAAAATGGAGTCAATATACAAGACATCATACTATAAACATAAAAACTTCAAAAAGTTACTAACATACCTGAAGAGATGTCAACCCAGTTTGCAGGTTTTTAACCACTTCAGATTCTTCTGTTTTTGTTTCTTCTCTACTAGTGATATCTAATGAATCATCAACTTTATCACCATTATTTGACCCATTGACTAAACCATTTTCAATTTCGGAGGACTCCACAAATGTACCATCATTATCAGCCCCATAAATAGTTTCCACACTTGCAGTACCCAAATTATGCACCAGCTCTGCTATAAATTTAAGAAGAGCAACACAAAATGCCTCTGGTTCACTTATCTCATAGTCGGGTTGATTATTGTAAACCCTCAAGTACACATTACCAACATGTAGCTCTTTAGATAATGCTTCATAAGCAAATGAATGTGATTCTGTCAAATCATATGAACCATCAGGGCCTTGGCTGGCATGCTGCTGGTCCACAAATTTGAGCAATTCTGCTCGGGTGGAAGAATTCCAAATAATCTGCACCCCAGAAGCAATGAAAAGCATGAAAAAATTGTAATGATCAAGGAGTTGAATTTGGTCATGGAACACAAAAATAAAGTATTAGCCCAAAAAGAAAACAAGAGCCATACTAAAACTGATAGTGAAAAGCCAAAGATGCAGAATATGCATGTCCTGTTTGATGCTTGGGCTTCTACTACCCTCTGAATTTGCGTATGCATGGCGCAAGTTATAAGAGTTTATACATGTTTGAGCAAATGATTGCCAATAAAAATCAATGATAGCCATCACAAAATGAAAATCTACACTCAATCACGATCTACAATGTCTAATTGGGTGCAAATAAAAAATTCTTGTATTTTTGTGGTTTTTACCCTACATCAGTGGAGAAATTGGGCAATTTTAGTGGTACGATTCCATGTTTTGATATAGTCCAGAAGCATCCAAATCAGCTGAAGTTTGATATGTAAATGTTTTAAAACATTTAGATGAAGATGTACAGTTTGGATTTTCAAATTAGGTATCTTTGTTCACTAACCATTTGTACATACTTGATGCATACTTAGAAGACCTCGAAAAAAAAAATGCTGTCTTAGGTACCAGGCATTTTAGACATGGTGGATTACAATAATCATATATAACCATGCCAAGATGGGTGCCAATATTTATTAGAGCAATGAAAGGGAGCTAATTCACTGGGAAAGCTACACAATTATTAGTTGCTTCAATAATAACACTATAAAGTGTAAATTGAATGTCTACTAAATGTCTTTTCTCATGATGAGGAAAATTGCTCTATCAATTGATTGTCTCTTCTCCTAAGGAGGAATATTGCAAATTGTCCTTTATCAGGTTTCAAGGGAGATATATGAAACTTAGCATGATGCAGTGTAGGCAAATTAGGCATCCCTACCTTTTAATTTCCTCAATTAGATGCTTGTGCAATAGATTATCTTAATGGTGTTATTGTTTGATCACTACAGCAGTTTTCATCATGATGAGTGGATATAGTTGATCTCCTTGATACTTTGTAGAACATGCATCACCTAGAGAATGTCTAATGCTTGGACGTGGAGAAGGATAATTAGAAGCAATCCTATAATTGAGCCAAGTAGTTGAAATCCCAGATTTTTCTTTCCATGCAATTTTGGGGCAATCTAAGAGCTACCCAATGTAGTTACCAAAAAAAGAGCAACCCAACAAACACTCTGATAATTACAAGCATGAAGAAGTGAAAATGGACCACCAACTTCTATAATGCACTCATTCTACTGCCGTCCGGAACTTTTTGGTATACCTATAGTGTTCAGCCAATCCTATACTGAATTTGAATCTAGCCCTTGCTCCATCATGCAAATTTTGGCTTGCATGAGACTAGCTTTTGAAGCATGATGTTGTAATGAATCTTGGTTACATCAAAGAAAGAGACTGAGTATGATGTTATTAGATGTCAGAATTTTACTGTCTACAAAGCTTACTCTCTGGACATTTCTGTGCAAACTAGGAACTGTAATGATTCTTTTTCTCTTTCCCAACAAATTTGGTCTAGTATTGCACTTTCTTCTCTCTGTATTCTTTGTATATTTCACCTTGCCATTTTTTTCACCCTCTAAGATCTCATTTCTTGCTCATATACAAGAAATGCAGTGAGCATTATTTCTCAGTTATTGCACACCCATGCAACAGCATATCTCATGCATTGAGGAGATACCCAGCCAGCAGGCATCATCAGAAGCATTTTGATTATTGACAATAACAATGCCACAAACAATTCTAGGAAGCACAACTGCCAATATTAGTTCTAAAAAAGGAAAATCATAAAGCTTGTTTTGGAAAAGAAAAAGAAAAAATTTACCTCTGGGGACTCCAAATTTGCATTTAAATTTGTCAAAAGATCCTTAGGCACCTGACTTTTAAGCATATTAGCTAGCTTTGGAGTAAGCAACGCTCTGAGTGCACTGGCAGCTGAATGGTTGTAAGGTGTTGAAAATCCATCATCACAAAGACCGCATACCCTTGATAGAGCCCGAGTTGAATGCACAGCATGCATATTTTTAGCAATCTGCACACTAGCACCAACACCATGCGCCTCATTCACATCATTCTCCTCAGCTGTAGAATCATACTGAAGCAATAGAGGTAATAGGTACCTGGAAAAAGAATAAGTAAAAATTTCAGCTATAGACTCAAAATTAGTTACTTCATAGTTCATACTGTTTTCTTTTTCAGATTTCTTTTTCTTCTCCCATTAATCTTCAATCAAATGTTTATCATGCATATAATCTTTGCATTTAATACTCACGAATCCAATTTATGTGCAAATCTAGAAGAAAACACAAGCAAAATATTGAATAAAAGAAATACCACAACAAGCCAGCCCCAAGTAAAGCATCCTGTAGCTCAGATGATACAGAAACATGAGCTGCAGTTTGGAGCGCAGCATCAACAGCTGCTGGAGCAAGCTCTAATTCAGTACAGTGCACAATATCCTCAATAAGGCCCCCAAATTTGAGAATTTCAGCCCTTGCTGTGTCAAACTGACTTAAGACTGAAAATGTAAGCATCACATTTGTAACAATGATGGCAGCAGGTTCATTTGCAGGTGTTGTAGGTTGAACCACACACATGCAACGGGAGAGAAGGGTTGCCAAGAGAGGTATCCCACCATCCCTGATAAGTTCTTCACCATTCAATGAAGATGATGCACACCTGAGAGAGGATGAGAAACATATTACAGTCTAAAAGTGCATCCTCCATTCTCATACTAGAAGAAAACAAATCTAAAGAAAAAACAAAAAAAAAAAATCAGGAAGAATTAAAAGTGAACTAATTACGTCAGCCAAACTAATTCTGAAGCTGCAATGAGTAGTGGGGCCCTATCAGATGAAAGGAAATTGTTATCATCGTTGTCTACGGTAACAGCATTAAGCAACATAGGATAGCCAGCATATTTGAAAGGTTCCAGGACGTCTCCATGTCGCCTGTACAAGATACACTGTCCCTTCAATAGAAGCAATAGCCTCCAAACCTGTGGACCTTGCAATCCTTGCATGCTTGCCTGCAAAAGAGTAATATGGTTACAAAACCAACAACTTTTTACTACGACAGAAAAAACAATTAACTGTAGCAGATTGATAGTAAATATATTGCCCTTGTGATATTACTTATTTCTAGCATAAACTTTTCTTCTTGGTATCAATTTATAACTAGCAATTGCACATTAGTATAAGCAAATGTATACTCAAAAGAATGTTTTTTTTTTTCCCTTTATACGTGTGCTATGCACGTATTCATGGATCTGTTTTATACAGGTATCAGAGACTCATATAATGAATTCACAATATTAACAAGAACAATGTAAAATTTCTCCAACCATGTGTGTTCAGTTTTCAAGATCAAAATGAACTTTCCCAGGAAAAATATGCAAATTACATCCACTACCTACCTGCAGTCAGAATACTATTTAGGTTTTTATATGTTCCATTGAGTTATTTAAAGCCCATGCACGTGGGTCAATAGTTAAGATGCAGAAGATTGATTAACTACTCATGAAAGCTACTGGCAATAATGATAAGACCCTAGGTAATGTTTTGGACGAGAATGAAGACAATAATAGGAGGATGGAAGAGATCAGAACATGAATTGCCAGAAATCAGCATCCTTTATGAATAAAGAATTAAAGATGATACAATGCTACAAGTATGGTTAAAAAGCATCAGGAGAGCTTTAGTGACCTGCATAGTGCCATTCCTTATCATTGACACATGTGAACTTTAACTGCAGTCAAGTCCATATTAGACTGCCCAGACTCCAACGTTTTGCATGACTTCAGTGCATCTTTCACTAATATGCACCACCAATTCTTAACAGAATCATAGTCTGATCATCACGGATTCAAATACCAAAGCTTACAGGAATTTTTTGTCATAAAGGTAGAAATCATTTCCAGGGCACATTACATATATTGACATCAATAGGGGGCACTAAAGTATTACAATATAATATGAATTGTGACAATGATAATATGCAAGAGAACAACTACAAGCCAAATGTCATGAATTTTATCATACAGTCCATCAGCAACAGAGCATATACCAGAAAAAGCTTGCATTATTCATGTACTTCCACCAGTTTTTTCAAGGGTTAAAGTCCAATTTTGTTTAAAAAACATGGCTATGAACTTATGACAGCATATCTGATGCCTCAGTTAGATAATATAATATTAGAACAAAGACTACAGCAGCTACAGAATACCTGCAATCGCTCATAAGCCTTCTGAACAGCAACAAACTTCTCCCTGCCTTCAGGATTTTTGTCAGGATGATATCTTATTGCCAGTTTCCTGTATTGGCGTTTAAGTTTTTCTTCATCAATGTTTTCAATCTTCTTGGATGTGCTACATTCATCCGTCTCTGAAGGTTGCCTGTTACCAGTATTCTCACCCATTACAATGTCATCCAAAGAGATCTCCAATATCTTGCAAGCTTCTTCCTCAGAAAGATCCATTGGCCGTCGAGTTAATTCTTCACGCCACATTGACAACAATGACTGCAAAAACTCTACATGCTCAACAATGGGCCAATTGGGAAACCTTATCTCATCACATAAATTTTGGAGGTAGTAACGATGACACCACATTTCATCTTTTAACTCTGGATAAGTTACTGGAGGCATTGGAGCATATTCATACAAGGAATGGCAGTGCTGTGATAACTTCTGTGGGAAATCACCCAGATGCTGCAAAATCTGACAGAAATAGAATAGCAACATATGATATGTCCAGGGTGCATGATAACTATAAACATAGATTCAAAGTAAACAAACAATGAAAAATGATGTCAAGGAAAAAGAAAGAAATAAATTTGAAGATGCAATGGCTTAAGATGAGAAACCTGACGAATCAGATGTTCTGCTCGCATCTTATGTGTCCAGATTATTTCTGGGGTATCAGAATCAGATACCATTGCTGCAGCAAATGCAACAGGTCCACTACGCTCCAACACGTACAACAAGGATTCTGGAAGAAGTCCACCCAGTACACTACGCTTTGCCAAGGGTAATGATGAAGACACTGCTGCCTCTTCACCACCATGAAATGCTTGATGTACATGTGTCACAGAGAAGAGTTGTGCAATTGAAAGAAGATTAGATCCAGGATACGCTAGAGCAAAGTAAAAGGCACCCGTGCTGTATAGTCGAACCATTGCCTTGGGATTTCTAGTCACAATTGCCTTCAGCAGAGCTGCAGCACTCTCAACGATACTCGGTTCCCCAGTAAGCAAAGCCTGATTTTTTTTTTTTTTAGTAAATAAAAAATAGATATAGGTATCAGACCTGTCTAAGTTTTAGAAGCTTCCCAAATTCATTTTTCTTTAGTAATAACATACAGCATGTGCTTCTACCAAAAAAGAACATGCAGAAAATGAAGTTATTTTACCAGTATTCCAAGTTTTCTCATTATCATGGGTTCATTTCAATTAAAAAAAAACTGCTCACTATAATAGAACCAGGGTCATATGTCCAATATATAATAATCATACCAGGAGCTCAGAAACTACCTGAGCAACATGCGGAAGGCATCGTGGGCTTGACAGGATTCGTTTAACCCTGGGTGTTGGAGTGACAACCTCTCCAGCATCATCAAGATCAGAATGTGCAGACACCATGCTATGTAATATAGACAATGCAGCCTCTCCCACCTAAAATCAGGATATTTAATTGCACCAACACAAGCATTAAGGCATGATAAAATCGGTAGAAGTTGTACAGAGAGATTATTGTATTTATATCACACAACAATCAAGTTAACTTAGTATACAATAGAACATACACATAATTAGATATTGAGTGCTAAAGTAAGTATAAATACATTAGCCAACTCGTATCACATGAATAAAATAATGCATGGTGCAAGTGACATAACAAACAGCAGCACAAGCTGATGAACTCAAAACATATGCACATAAACTAGACTTTACATGTGAGTGAAATAGTAGAAATAACAACAGAAACAGTAACTCATTTGTATTATATTATGCAATTATAGTGCTATAGAGCATTGGCATCTCAAAGTGTATAAAGAAACAATATAATCATTTCATCATGAACAAAGCAACCAAAATTACTGTTGCCAATACTGTTAGACATTAATTAATCCATAAATTTCTATACATTTCAACAAGATTCAGTTGCCAGTTGTTAAATGTAGCATCAAGATACCTGAATTGGAGTTAGAACAGGAATTCGAACTGCCAGTGCCCAGCGCAGTTCACGGATATCCCGCAATCGTTTCCAGTCAGACATGCCAGAAGCCCAACATCTTGTTGTCCAATCAATGGTTTTCTTTGACCAAAACCTTCTAATTGCATCTTTCTCTAGTGGGCCAACTTTTGAACCATCCTTGTCAATGAACATCCATTCCTTTAGAGGCTCCATAAAAGCAGTAGCTGCTATCAGATTAGATTGCAGAGGTATGGAAGTCCTCTCAGAAGCCTCATGAGCTACAGCTAAGAGATCAACAGCTAAAACACACCCACCGACCAAAACACAAGCTTCAACATTTGAAAGATCTTTCATCAAGACCTGCAAAATAGGAATATAAGAACTGAACATTCATTACTAGAATAAGGGATAAACAAACTTAGCAAAAATACAGAGTCTCAAATTTAGGAGCAAAAGAACAAGTTTTTCACAGCGTAAAAGTTTAACACTCCCATGATCTCGTTAAAACACAAAACAAGGGAATAAGAACTTCACAATGCTAATAGAAACAAATCTAATAACAACGGAAGTGCAGAAGCCAAAAAGCATGATAAATGATAACTGTGATAGAGTTTCCCGAAAACAAGCAGTCCCTTCCCACCTGCTCTCATTTAAGTGATCCGGAAGATCATTAGCAATCCCAAAGCATGGAAAATGTTTTTGCCATGCCTGTCTATTAACACTTCATAGGTACATGTTAGCCTCTAAGATATCAATTATGAAGATCAATTTATAAAAAGAATCAACGAGAAAGGATCTTGGATCAATAAATCATCTCTTCAAATGTGTCATCTTCAAGGTTTTAGATCCCCTGAGATGGGCTGTCCTAGTTTTCCTATGAGATGGGACGCGCCGCCATCCGACACTTAGGATAGGGGATGTTCCAAGATATCTCGATCGGGATGCTGGGACATTGGCGAGACAGTTCTGTCCCGACAAATGGGATGGTATCCATCCCGATATCCTAAGGACATCCCGCTAGGATCTGAATCCTCGGTCATCTTATTCTTTTCTTTGCAATTTATCACCATAAGTAATCATAAGTCACCAAAAACTCTTTCCTATTTCATCTTTTAGACTTTAAAGATATCCCAAACTTCAAAAGGAAACATAGTCCTACACAAGATATAAATAAGTTAACTCAACTTCAGACTTTTCCATATAAGCAACACCACAGAGAGGTTTAGGAGTTGCACATTCAGTCAACAATTACGTACTTGCAAAGTCCATCTTATTTCACTAAGAGGATAAAAACTGATGAAATGTTATTCTGACTTCCTATTCAAGCATAAAATTTCATCCTCAGAATTACTTTGATGAGACTTCATCTTATCATCAGCAACCAATGTTTCAGCCAATCTGATCAAGAAACTCTAACAATTGATGACTACGGATTCTAGTAAAAGAAAAAAAATCTTCAATAAAATCCACCTGAATTCATGGGGATCACTGGGCTGCTTACCTACACATTAGACAATCATGTTAGATGCTCCTAATATATAGTTGTACTGTTTCTTGCGAATAGCTACATATTAGCCTTGCATGTACAATGTTTATAATTTGGTCCTCTGACTGGCACACATATGTCTGTTTCTTTCATGCATCAAAGAGTTGCATCTATAAACTGCCTTAGGGTGATTCCATTCCTTCCATGTTTCATGGACCGGAGAGGCATACAGTTGCCTCAAGGAGTTATTCGATCTCTCTTTACAACCATCATCACACTGAATCCCAGAGAATTCTAATAGATCTAGCAACCCACTTAAATAATTAAAGATAAATCTATTCTTCTTTCCCAAGACTAGCAGAATGCACAAGAACCACAAGATCAGCTTTGATTAGTCATCAAGAGCAGCCACGATAATGAATGCATTACAAAAAAATAAAATAGATAAAATAAAACAACCTGATCTAGATGACATTACATGCTTACAGAATGAAAAATAACTTTCTGCCATAATCATCACCTTTAATTGCCACCAATACCATCATTAAACAAAAAGGAAAAAGAAAAAAACTTTTAATTATCAGGTATGCAAACTAGAAAGGGGGTCATGCTCACCAGCCACCCAGGCAACAATAATCCAACACTGCTTGCACATGCAACCATACAAAAGTATTGGAAAAACATCCCTTCACATTTTACTCCAAAACCTAGACTTTGGTCCCTTTAACCAATTATAGGAGCTCGTTTTCACAGATGCTTGATTTGCACATATCTGAACACCAGATTGTAAAAATCATCCCTTTAGACTCCCATTCTATATCCAAGGATTCAGGTTTTTATTCACTGTTAACAACATCACGACATTTTAATTTCTCAATCCCAAGAACCTTTTAAAGCAAAGGTTTCCGGACTAAATTAGCTCAATGTTTTCATCCACAAGGTTGGCATGTTAGAGATGCTTGTTTTAACTTGCTTGTTTTAACTTGATGTGGAATATTACATTCTCATGACATTTGTCTTCTTGCAAGCAGAACATGCTTATCTATCCATATATGTGATCCTGTCCTAGCATGCTCCTATATGAGCTTCCGAGAATGCAATACCTTCAACTGGTGTTGGTTATTAGTATTATCCTCTAACATAACTTACTCTAGCCTACCAAATTAATGCTTTTGGAATTGTTTAAACATCTTCACATTACAAAGGCAAGCAAAGGATGCATCAGGAAAGTATCTACATACTCCCCATAAATTCTAGGGTTAACAGAGCTACCTTTAAAAGAAGAAGTAGGCGGTGCCTTAATGCTCGATCATTTGTTCGGTCCAACAGAACTGTAATATGAGCAGTACCATCAAAAGGGCCAACAGTCTTATAATGCTGTTCATACACAATAGTCATTGCCCTTGCACAAAGTTCTCTTACCAAAGAGCCACCACCTCCACCAAAGCCATCCAATCTTCCCATATCACACCAGTCATCAGATGAACCCAGTTCATCAGGAACAGCACCATCTACAGTAAGCCCTGTGTCTGCATCACACAAGAAACGATGATATAATGCCCTAAAAAATGCAACTGGGTCTCGTAGCGGAAAATCCTGTGCCCGGCCACTGCTCCCACTGTCAAGCAGCAAACGAAGATAATACTGCCCCACACAAACTTCTTTCGATAAGCTGGGGTAGCTCACTGAAAATTCAGCATAGTTCCAAGATATTTGGGGTGCATTATCATGTCCACTCTTAACTTCAACCATTGCACCTCCCGGAACAATGTCCTCTGTTCGTTCCTTTTCAACATCTAGATTATGAACTTCTGCTTGTAAAGCCTCCCTCAGCTCTTGCCTGGTACGTTCATTCCATATTAAATCAGCTCTGTTGTGATCCAGTCCAAATGCTCGCCAAAACTCATACCAATTACACAGTAATCTTCCAGATCCCACAGGAGTGTTTTCTACAAAAACCTGAGCAGGGGCGGGCAGGTCAGAATTCAAGGAACCAACAACACTAGCTTCAGTGTCAACTGAATATGAAGCATTTGAATCCAATATGTGTGATACACTAGTTTGGTGGACATCATCAGCAACAACAGCCCCTGGGCCAACGTTAAGTGGAACAACATGGGATGATTCAGCAGTCTGATTTACAGCTGGGAGATAAGAGGCAGATACTGGAAACTGCTCAATATTTGACTCTTGGGCAGATTTTTTATAGTTTTCTGGTCCTGCTGAAGCACCCACACCTATCTGCTTTGATAAATCACCATCTTCAACATTATTGGACGGAGATATTCCATGTTCTTGAGATGTTATGCCTCTTCCAAAGCGACCTCTTCTCTGCTTCAGCATGTGCCTATGCCTCCTAGTGAGAGGCGCTTCCTCATTTTGAGAATCTTCAAAACTTCCATCAGAACGTGTATGCAAATAAGCAACAAGCCCAGGAGGTAGAACTCTTGACAGCAAATCAAGGGCAGGTTGATAAGAATCAGCCCAAAGAGCTACAAGCTGCCGACTAACGTCACGGCGCTCACCAGCAAGAAGGAAAAAAGCATGCAGCAAGTGCCTCAAGAGAGCACCATCTCTCAAAGCAGCATCTCGCATGGATTCTGCTGCAATTGCATCCTCCTCTGCAATAGTACGCATTATGACGGCTACTGTCTCTCTTACACTTCCAGCAGGGTGTCCAAACAATGCAAACAACCGACGCCGCAAACCAGCAACTTCACGTAGTAATTCAACAAATATAGTATGTTGAGTCGTTTCACCATGAGGTTCACAAAGCATAGCTTCAAGAACTTCTACGACTGACATTGACAATAATGGAGACACAGATGTGGGTTTCAATCTGTTGACAAGGATAGTAACATAATTCTGATGCGCAAAAAGTACAGATTTGGTATGCATGTAAGTTGCATGCTGCTCTCCCTTCGAGTCCATCAATATATTAGCATCACCAGGACCACCACCAATGAGCATAGCAACAAGTCCTGCTGCCTCAGCTGCTACTCCCTCTGACCCATTCCTAAGTAAACCCATAATTCTCCCAACAGCAGCAGGAAATGACATCACATGTGATGCCGCATTTCTTGATGCAAGTAACCTACGTAGACATGCAATGAACCCCATAATCGTTGCCGCTGCTTTTGGTGATGGAGGTGGAGGGGGTGGAGCTTCTGGAGGAAGGTTCGGTGTTGCCGGAAGCATTGTAATTAAAGCCATCAGGACTACCTCAGGCACTTCAATATTAGGAGGTACTCCAGTATAGGGTATACATGCATTAAATTCCCTTATTCTACGCCATAACTTTGCTCTTGAACCAGGGACCGAACCGCCTTCAGCTACAGCATCTTTGGCAGCAGCAGCTAGATGTTTTAGATGCATTGTTGCAGTTTCCACATCAGCAACTGAACGCTGCTGACTAAGAGGAAATTGCTGCGACTGAAGATAGGCCCTTGAACAAGGAGGATCTATGCGGTGACCAGGCATGGTCAACCTTGGAAGCACAGGAACAGGACATTGGCCCTGTTAGGATTGAAATAAAGGAGCATGTAAAACATAACATAAATGATCCAGTTCCATAGAGTGAAAACAAAAAATAGCTAGAGAAAGAAAAATAAATAGAATAGAAAAATGCTGCACAAATGGTATGATACATGTACTTACTGCATGGATGAGAGACAAATGAACCTACCTCAGTTTGCAAAACATCTCGAACTGCTGCAAGCAAGTTATCACGGGACGTACTTGCATACACCTGGGATTGCAGTCACAAACATATTTAGAAAGTTCCCTGCATGATGGGCATTATGAGGTAGCAGATACTTACATGAATAGGACATCCATCATTGAATTCAACTGCAAACATTGTGGCTCTTCCGCAAACCGAACAAGAGAACTTACTGCAGATAACGGTCGAACAATAACAGCCTGGATGGCCCAACAGAAATTTCAGTCAGTGTGAGTGATAAGAATCATTATAAGTAAAAGAAAAACTACAGCAACGGTGTAATGAATAGCCTTCGGGGACAAGAAAATCATGCTGTACAATAAAGCTGCCTACATGATAGCATTTAAGTTATTAACAATAAGAGCACAGTGCCCTGAGTGATCAAGATCTCCTTAGTTACCAAAAGAAGATTACTACATACTCAAATTTTTAAAAAGTTAACCCATTAATCCACACTAACGAGGGCTTTAAGCAAGCTAATTTGTATTTGAAGCACATTCAAATAGCAAGATTTAAATCATTAACAGTTTCCTAGTAGAATCTGGAGAAAATAAGCTGATGCTCCAAATACAAAAGTTACATAGTCAATTGTTCTAAATTAAATTGACAAATAAAATATAGGAAACAAAATATATCATTAACAATGTTATAAGAGCATAAAAGCATGGAAGCCAAACATAATAGCCTGGGCATATGTATCACTACATCTCTGTCTGCGCCCCCCCCCCCCCCCCTCTTCCTTCTCTCTCTGTGCATGTGTGTGTCTGTAACTACCTCCATGCCTCAAGCAGCTATACCAATTTAAACTTAAAGCAGCAAAACCTGGGGGTACCTCATAGTTATCAGGCCGCCTTTCAACAAGTGAAACCTTTGTAAGAATAAGTTGGCGCGATACAGAATCACCTTGCTCTCCAAGTCCTCCCTTGGGTCCAATTCCCAAACTTAAGCTCTCAACATTAGCAGTTCCATTAGCAGCAGAACGTAACCTTGTCACAGACCATCCTCCATATGGGGTTTCATCTGCTCCAACTGCCTCCTTGGCTGCAAAATACAATGAACTATTGAAGAAATTAAACTACGAATATCATGGTTACCAGTACTTAAGAAAGCAAGGAATCAGAGTGTTATAATTTAATAGCATCATAAGAAGTCACTATAGTTGTATAAACAATAATGGCATTGCATTTCTTAGGAAAAAATTGTCATTCATAGGTCATTCCCCTACTAGTTATTTATGATTTCTAGAAAAAAAATACAAAATCCAGTATTAAAAAGAATCAAACTCAAGGCTATTTTCAGGAAAAAGTGTCTGCTTCAATAAAAAATATACAAGTTATTCATTTTTTCAGATCATGGGAACTTACATAGAAGAAGTTTAAGTCTACAGTGATGGAAAATTCCCAACTGTCTGAATATCCGAACTCATTAGTTTACCCCCATCTGCCTGAATAATTGGCCTCAACTCAAGAGGAAGAACTGATAATAAGCACAAAACCATCCATTGTAGTTCTACATTTGTTCGAATAAAATATTTAGCTAATTCCATGCGTCTAACCAAAAAATCCTTTCTTTTTCTTCTAATTTTTCTATCTTCCTATTCATTTCCAGTGGACCCCTCATCTTCAAATTCCTTCCATTCTACTGAATTAGATAAGATCAACCAAAAAACCAAACAGATTGATGCAAACAATAATAGCAGTTAAATATCATTTTCATTATTTAAACACCATTGATCTACCAAATATGAAGTCTAGTCTTGGATGAAGAGCTGAATAAGTTGTCTGCTTTGCAGATTAAGATGTCCTATTAATTTCAGGTTTTATGATTTTCTTTACACACAGAAACTAGGTATAAATTACAAATCTAAAAAAGGAAGGCCCAAAAATAGCAAAAACGAAGATACAGAAACAGATTGGGAAGGGATAACATGTAGGCTGGCACAACTTTAGTTAACAACACCCAACCAACAAATTATGACACACTCATGTCAATCATTTTTAATGAGCCTAACAGATTTATTGTGTCAATGCACAAAAACCTTGTACTCTACTAATCCACAAATTTCATTTTAGTATTTGATTGAAAGAAGCAATGCAGGAACTGAGGTACCAGGTATGCTATGATATCAACTTGTATTGAGAGTTGTCAAAGAATGAGAGAAGCAGTTTGGGCTATGACAACTTCAATTTTATAAAGGATGACTAAATGAACATGCCAAGGCTGATAGTCTCGTGCCCACATAACAAACTGAGAAGTGGAGCACCAATGACTATTTTGTTTGATTGATGGACTGTGATCAAACTTGAAACCTACAATTTGAATTAATGTTTGATACCTGCATCTAGTACAGTAATACTTATCTTGAGAACATGTGCTGGCTGCTAAGGAGCCATTATTAGTACTATCAAAATGGGCTGGCCCGGCCCGGCCTGACCCACAAGGGCCTAAAATTTGATGGGCCAAGCTGGGCTAGGCCCAGCCAAAAAATGAGACACAATATAGCTGGCCCAGCCCAGCCCTTTAAGGACTGTGGGCCAGATCGGACCAGCCCATGGACCTTGAACCTCAAACGATTGAAGAGTGAAGAGTGAAAAAAAGAGAAGTAGAGAGCCCGAGAAGGGGAGAGCCTCAAGCGATCGAGCCTGAAGAGTGAAGAAAGATCGAGAGAGCCTGAGGGATGCTGGAGGTGGCATGGATCTGGCTCAAGAGTGGAGAGACCGAAAGAGCCTAAGGAGGAGCCGCGGCTGGATTTGATTCGGAGGTGGCGGCACCTCAAGCGGTCGATCCTGGAGAGTGAAGAGAACTGAGAGAGCTCGAGGGGAGATAGCACGGATCTAACTCGAAGAGTGGAGAGACCGAAGAGCTCAGGAGGAAAAGGAGCTGCGGTCGAATTTGACTAAGAGGTGGTGGCACCGACGACGAGGAGGAGGGGGTTCGTCCGGAGGTTGGATGGAGGGGCATCCGTCGGCGGAAGGGAGGAGGGGCCCGAGGAGGAGGGGATCGCCTGGAGGTTAGATGAAGGAGCGTCCGTCACAGAAGGAGAAGGGGGCCGGCGTATCTTGATTCGTGATCGGACTCAAAGGCCGGAGGCGGCGGCACTGGCGATGAGGAGGAGGGGGATCTGTAAAGCTGGGAGGCAAAAGGGAGAGGAACCGCAGAGGTGGTCATCCTGCTGGTCTACAGCAGTGGCCGCAATGTGGGGCAACAGGGCTCAGGAGTCAGGGATTAAAAAACAAATAAGATTTTTTTTTTAAGTTTTCATGGCCCATCTGGACTAGCCCGACCCAACCCATATTGGCCCTTGGGCTAATGTGGGGCGAGCCAAACAGGCCCAGTTGTTATTTGAGCTATTCATATGGCAGCCCAGCCCATCCCATTTACAGGATTGGACCGGGCCGGTCCTGTGGGCCAAACCCATTTTGACAGCCCTAGCCATTATCCCAGTGAAAGAACTGAGAAATTTCATCTCAATGCAAGTAATTTAATTATAAATATATGATAATTTCATGCAAAGGTTCATATATGAATATACGTTACAAAGAAATTAAAAAGGAGCGGAGGATACTAAACTTTCTAGGAAAAATCATGTCTCTGGCACATCTAGCAATAGTCAGTAATAACATATCAATTACTAAGTGATACGGGATAGAAATGTGCTTTACAAGTTTTGAGATCCTTAGTTCTACAATTCTGCTTCATACATGTACTGCTCTGTTTTGCTTTACAATACATATCATTCAACTTTTTAAAAAAATAATTGAAAATATTTTTTTCGTTTTTAATACATGATACCACTACCTTACACCCAAAGGCCATGCCTGTTTCCAACCTCATGATGGCAGCTAACTCAGTGCTAGATGGGTGATAGATGGATTACAGCATGAAAAGCACCTAGAACTTATGTGTATTGCAATATTATCTCAAAATGATTTTAGTCCTGGTCATGATTCTCTCTCTCTCTCCTCTCCTCCTCTCTCCTCTGTGTGTGTGTGTGGTGTGTGTGTAGGTGGTGGTGTGAAACACTTGATTATCCAACAAGTAACACAATTTTGACAAACAAAACAACTGCATCATCCAGCAATAAATATGCTTCTTTCATAACCTAGAAACCTGTTTGACACATTGAATAAATTGTTTTTCAGCTGAAGTAAAAATTGTATTTACACTAAGGAACGTAATTGATATACCAGCAACTGATGGGAATAAGGCTGGTCAGCAAAATGTGGTGACAGAAGAGGAGTACAAGGGACATGACTCCACTGACTCATCATAAGAACACTTATAGGTGCATCCCAATGCATATAGAATATATAAATAACCAACAGAAAATATTTGGTTGATGCAGATCAAACTGAAAAGATCATATGCCAAAAAGATTATAACATAAGTATTCATATCAATACAGTTTCTAAAATAGAATGTAGAAGCATGTTTCAGGCTTCTTCCACAAACATACCCCTTTTTTTAATAAAATCTGTTACTGTCATCGACTGAGAATTGTCGACCGATAATAACAAGCCAGCAGTAGATTTTGCAGTTTTAGTCTGCACGAAACAGATACAACATGATGGTTATATAACACAAAAAGGAAAAAGCAAAACACTTTCTGGAGCCATCAACAAGCTAAATCAGATAAATAGAAAGCGATACTTTTTGTAAAGCACTGAGAAGGCTCCAACCGTACCAAAGTGGATATAATTGCAGTGTTAGATGATCCAGAGGCAGCTTTAAAGGCTTTACTTTTTCTTCCATATAATGGACAAAGAACAAATCCTCCAGGTTCACTACTTCTCTTTCCATATATGTCTGCCAAAAGTATGATGGCAGGAGAATCCATGTCTCTGAAATCCAAGCACCACCGTGGATCTCCAGATTGTCCTTCAAAAAGCTCAACACCAATAGCTGTAACTTTTAACTTCTGCACAAGGTGGTTTAAAATCATTCTAACAGTCAACAACTCAGAGTCCACTGATCAAGGAAATTGTTTGACAAAGAGCGTCATCTAACACCAAAGAAAATTTGAATGCTTGTTAGTTATTTCTTCTACTTAGATGTCATGAAGGAGAGAATTATAAAATATTGTGGTCCTAGAGAACAGCTTGTTATTGAAGGTATTGCAATGGAGATTAAAGGAGTGCGGATGGTTCCAATTCGCTCATTTTAACCAAAAGAATCTCGACCGAATCTATCAAAACCAAGGAAGTAGTTTCACAAAAACCATGATCGCAAAGGAAACACTCAACCCAGGCTAGTGACGATATTCAGAAAATCAAGTAAAACAACAAATTCACAGCATATAGCAGGAGAGGGAAAATTCGAAGAAGGGAGCAGAAGGCGAGTAACTCACAAAAGAAGCCCACTCCGAGGTCCTCCGCTTGAGGTGAAGAACCGGGAATTCCATGACCGGCCCCAGCTTCCCCCACCTCAGCCGGTGCAGCTCCGTCAGGATGCTCACCCGGAACCTCGACGAGAACTTGATCGCCTTAAACTTCCCCCGCCCATCGGTCCGCACGCTCACCGTGAACTCCTGCGAGCCGACATCGTCCCCCCTCCCCAGCACCGGCGCCGCGCCCTCGAAATCATTCGACACATCGTACGAATTCGTCACGGCAAGGGTGGAAGGATCGAGGGTGATGATCGCGGAGCTGGAGATGCACAGGATCCGTTTGTACCTCCCCCGCCACGAGTGTTTGACCACCATGTACCGGGCGAGGTATTCGGGCTCCTCGGCGACGGCGGGGGGCGGCGGGGCGGCGGGCGACGTGGGTTCCGCCGGCGGGGGGTGGTGGTCGGCGGAGGCAGAGGCGGCGTGCCGGCTGACGAAATCCATCGAGGAGAGGTGCTCTAGGTAGCGGGTCCGGCGGGCATTAGGGTTCCAGAAGGAGAAGAGCCCTAAGCCCCAGTTCGCCGCGAACGGGCTGTGGCCGCGGGACTGATTCGCCCCCAGCGCTTCCGATCTCGCGAGAATTCGCACGGATTCCTCTGAGCTCCTCCTCTCCCCGAGATCAAACACCTAGGGTTTCAATTGATCGCCCCTTTTGCTGCGCGCTCTCCACTTCTCTCTCTCGTCTGGATCAAGACTAGTTTCCTGGAAGCGAGAAAGGGCTTCATTTTTCACCCCTTCCTCTCTTCTTTTTTTTTTATTATTTCATCAGAGTTCGGGGGATTGTCGGGGCCGGGAGGTCGGCAAGTGAGTGCGCGGCCTTTCCAGCGCCCTGTTAGGGGCTTTTTAGGGTGGAAGAGGCCGTCCAATGATGGATGGACGGCTCAGATCTGGTGGAGAGCGGTTTCGCCGGGCCGGTGACCGTCGCAGGGCGGGCCCCCCGTGGACTCTCGGCACACGATTGGAGAGGGAGAATGGGGTAGATTAAATTGGTGTTTCTATGGTAATTCTGTTTGTTGAACAGGGGTGGGTTGTGTTCCCTAGGGGCGTAATCGAATAGTCTTATATACCTGTATAATGGGAGCATGTTGTGTATTGCTAAATTCTTCATGTAGAAGTGTTGATACATTACCGGACAGCATGAACAGAGTTTTATCGAGTAGCAATCACTGGTTTAGGTGAGAAAAACCATGATTTGCAAAACTAGATCGGGAAAAAAACCATGATATATTACACTTTTTTTTTTTTGGTGAAGTTATACATACATGTAAAAAAGATACATACATGACGAAAATACATGTCCATCTTAAACATTTCTATTCAATGTTGCCAAAAGAAAATCCTTTATCTTCTGAATTTTGGGATAAAGCACAGACTTTGATCCCTAATACATGTTACCCGGCAACAAAGACTTCCCATTAGTGATTATTTATTTTCCTGGATCAAGGATTCCTCTATGGAATGGGTATATGCTAAAAGTTTTATGATTTATAAGGAAATACTTGAATTGAATTCAGAAAACTATGTTTCTTATAATTATTGTGTGGAGAGAGAGAGAGAGAGAGAGAGATTGAAATCACAAGCATGACAAGGTATTATAGATCTAATGGCATTATATACTGAGGGTAAAATTAAAAAAAAAGGAAAAGATTTTGCATCTCTTGGAAATTTGTTTTGATAACATTAGCCTTTAAATTTGGAGGAAAAAAATAAACTTTCAAGATAAAGGATAGAGGATGTGGAATTACTCGCGATTAATTTGTTTTGTATATAGTAAAAACACCACATATGTGGTTTTAAGATAGATGGATCAAATTTAAATTTTACCCATGGATGGACTAACTAATCTATTTTTAAGTATAATTGGTTTTTAACCTGGGATCATATTAAGTTGGTTTTGTCCAACATACCTAATTAGGATTTCCAATTAGAGTCCTGTGAAATTTATAATTGAGTAAACAAATGGACAAAATTGGAATGGCTGAATTAGTGGTAAATACCACATTGATATATATTCAAAGAGATAGAGTTCAAGAATAAATGCATACATACATTATGAATGGTTGATTCCAATACAATTAGAACCCTATGTTGTCATTATTCCAAATAAATACTCACAATCAAGATATAAAGCCACTTTAAATTATATTTTTAGGAGATAGAAGTAATCATTTATGGGCATGATGTACTCACAAACCATATCCATCCCTTTTATTCAATATTAAATTTAAAAGGTCCAATAATTTTCTTATGTTAAAATAATATCTAAAACAAGGGGGAAAAAAGTGATATTATTATATTAAAACAATATCATAAAAAAGGAAAGAAATTGTTGATTTCTCTACTCCTAACAATCTTTGAATGATAAAGCTCCTAAGAAGGAAGGCATGCTAATAGTTGGAGGTGATGATTGTAGTTGTTTTGCTTTATATAGTAGGTCATTGCAGTCTTTGTTGGTAATGAAGATTAAAATGAAAAATTAAGAAAGCTAAAACACTATATACATAATGTCTATCCTCTTAAAATTTGGAGTTTTAGAAATATAGTTTAAACCTAGTGATAGGAAGATGATGATTTAGGAAAAAAAATACCTATCAGCAGCATGCTTCGAAAATCTAGACTCTACGTAATAAATGTGAAATAGATAATGAAAAAAGATAGTAATTTAGTGAAAAAATCATTGAGCTTATTCACTTGGTGCAGAAAGAAGTTGCCATGGAGTTATTTTCCTCTTAGATATAAGCTGCCACCCTAATTAAGATAAGATTATAATGACAATTAAAGTATGTACTAAAATCTTTTTTCTTTGATAGTTGTCTAAATTTATTGTATTACATCATTACAGTTACCTCATACAACCGGCTATCCAATAATCATTACAATGAAGATAAGGTTGTTATTAACATTAAGCTTTTGAATGGTTCTTCCAAAATCAGCCTCAAGATTTTGACCATATAATTCTAAAAAATAGATTTTTTTATTTAGACAATGGCAATTAAATAATCAATAAAAATACTAAAATTATATTATTTAGTATTACTATTCAAAAATAGTAATTTATTTAAATTGATAAGAAATTGATATTTGAGATTATTATTTTAATTGGTTTGGAATTTATATTTACTTTATAATTGACGATTACGATGAGCAAATAGCTAAATAACTTAGGTATCGTGATAACAATGATCGATATGCTACCGTAATATGTGGTTTTGATTTCAAGATCTACTAGGTCTTCATGTATGTGTGGGTGAAGTTTGTCCGATTATACTATGATCAACATATCCCCCTCTTAGTATTGACAAGCTTTCAAATCAATGCAAACAAGGCAACCATTCTCCAACCTCCAAAATTCAAATAATGCTATTGGAATGATTTAAAAAAACTAATTTTTATTCCATATTCTTTATATTTCTAGCTACCTAACCAAGTTGCCATGCCTATTTGAACTTTGGATGGCCAGAGACATCTTGCACTGAAAATGAATTCCTAAGGTTCAACAGTCAAGATGTAATTATACATGAAAATATTAAAACAACAAACATTGAATGATGATTCTTTTTATATGAATCTCTCCCAAATAGAAGAAGAATTGTTAGAAATATAAATACTAGAACTATGCAAATAAAATCTACTATTTTTCTCGTTTCTTAAAGCACTCAAGATGCAACCTTTAACAAATATTCTGCCCATATTATAGCGCACATTTGATCATTTGACAATTAGAATCACATGCTTGCTAAAAACAAAAATTATATGGCCTGTTGTTTTGAATGACTACGCATGCTGAATATGCTTGCAGTATGATTATGTGTTTGCTCATGACACTGAATTATGTGCAATTGTTCATCTTATGCAATGAAAGTACAATACCTCTAAATATCCTACCAGAGCAAAAGGAGATATGCTTTTGATTTTTTTTTTTTTTTTTTTTTGAAAAATAATATGGATAACTCATTTTAGATATATGTTCTCTCTCTCTCTCATACACACACACACACAAAAGAACACCTTGTTTCAGAAATCCTAATTGCTGACTACAAACACTATGCTATTGCAAAAGTTAATATTAGGCCATTTTCAATAAGAAACGCTTGACATTTTGAGGAATGTGGAGTTTTTATAATTTGTTTCATTGAAGAATGACATGAAAGGCATTTCGGGCAACTTCTAAAATCTCGTTCATCACAATAATTTTTTGTCATGATTAATTAAGTCAACCAGCTTTATCTTATCTGGTTAATATCTACATTTGGAAGAGAAAAGAGGACATCGTTTGAACCTTGGCAGCGACCAAAGACCAATTAACCCACCGCTCCCCACCTGGAGGAGTTCCTGGATTTGTCCATTGGTGATTCATCTCCAAAATACCTTGACAACCAAATTTTTTTTTTTTCAAAATCGTGAAAACTTCAGCTCAAGTCTTGCCCGGGTCGGGGTTGTCATCTTTCGCGCGAATCCGCCGTTGGATCGCCCACTGATCACTTTACACTCTGTGCAGTTGCTTTGAGATCTATGCGATGGGCAATCTAACGGTCGAATCTCGCGAAGGAAGACGAATCTTTTTTTCGCGCGAAAGACACAACCACGGGCCCGGACGAGATTCGAACAATCCTGCCCGTTCCCTTTGTTGACCCCGGGTAGACCGTGGTCAACCGATCACTAGGCCTGCAATCAAGAAAGAAAAAACTAAAAAAGAACGAACCGTTTTTGGTGTTCTCCGCTCACCCTCCCCCTTCAGCCTTCTGCGAGAAACCCCGCTACCGCTCAAAGGATATCTTAAAATCCCAACGAGATGTTTAACGGTCGATTTTTCAGTCTCTTATACCCTCTTCGTCCCCAACCCCGAACCAAAGCCGAGAGAGTCGAGGCAGCGGCCGAGACGAAGAGGAGAACGAGAAGAGAGAGAGGCCGAAGGAGAGATGGAGCGAGGAGGAGGACGCGGACTGGGGGATGGCCTTCCATCATGGAAAGGAAAGCAAAAGCGGAGCTCCATGAATCCGAAGACAGAGAGGTAGACGTCGGCTTCTTCTTCAATATTTCAAGAACTGTTCCAGAACTCAACCTCTGTTTCTTTTTCTTTTTCTTTTTTTTGGTTCTATACGTTTGTCTTAATCTTTCTTTGTTTTTCTTTATCTTCTTGGTTTCTTTCACTGCATCAGACCAGCGGCGTCGTCGCCGGAACCCTTTGTTCGTGCCTTCGGAGAGTCTATTGGAATCGGAGATGGAGCACCGGAATACTATCCGTGGGCAGCACCGAGCTCGGATTTTTCTTTTGAACGGCCGGGTGAATCCTTTTCTCCCTTCTCCTTTTTAGTTCTTTCCCACCAATTGTGCTTCTAGCCACATCGTAATTACTAAAGAATTCGATTTATTATTAGAAACCTTTTTGTTTGGTTGAAATTTGAATAGGGTCTCTCCTCTCTCTCTATAATATATATATATGCTTCCAACTATGTCATTAATACAAAAGAATTCTGTATCTGACGTGAAAATAAGAATAAGCGTTTCATTTAATATGCTTCTATCGATGCCTCTTTTATCAAGGAAATTAGGAGACAATGCGAGAAAAGGGAAGAAAAGTTTCATTTGGTTGAATCTTGAATAAGAAAGATTTCTCCTACTCTCTCTGTCGATATGCTTGTTTCCACATTGTAGTTACAAAAGTGTTAGGGAAACAATGCAAGAAACGAGAATAAACATGGTGTTTGGTCGAATTCTAACTGTGTGTATGAATCAGAAAAACATGGTCTTCATAATAGTTGGAAAAAGGGTCTAGAATGACCTACAGAATCTAATCACCCAAATTTTTAAGCTGGGTGCAAGAAGCCGCATCATAGTCGCAAGAAAAAAGAAACAAGTGAGTCGAAAAGCGGAACTTCGAAAAAAATTTGATTACTAGTTGTATTTCAGGTTAAAAATTGTGTGATTTGGGACTTTTTTTCCCTTAATTGTTGAAAATATCACGTATGTATTCGTAATATGTAAAGGGAACCTCCTTTACAAGTGTTTAATACGTGCAAATCGAATTATTAGAAAGCTAACCATACGATGGCACAAACTTGGGAGATCTTTCCGTGGTGAGGTGTAAACTTGTGAAATTGGAAAGAAAAACTGATGAATGGTGATGTTATTAGAGCCAAAGGAGCAATTATTTTTTCTTCCTCACTCAAGTGGAAACATGTCAACAATCAGGGTTTTTTCTTCAAACAATCATTTGTTACAGCAAGTCTAATCCTTAAAAGAAAGACTACAATTTTTCATTCCTGTTGAGTTTCTGAAATTAAAGCTTGCTTACCCTGCTTAGATATGCTGCTTAATGCCAATTTTGGCAAAATGAGCACAAAGCAGTATAACGTATCTGCTTTTGATGTTATCAGCTGAGAAGGTGTCCAATTGTTAGATTACATTTTGATTTTCTGTGATATTGGTCGAAGGTCTTATAATTGCAGATAAGTGCTTAGTGTCACCAATATGTGTATGACATTTGATCTTCTATCATCACCATTTTAGGTATGATACTTGGATCTTTTATGAGAATTTCTGCACTTAGGACTGAGGAGAAGTGCCATATATGATCAGCAAAGTTAAGTGAAAGAAATAAATAAAATAATACCTTTTTACATATGCTTTTCATGAGGCCCATGCACATATGTATTTAGTCCCACATCGATTATTCATTGGAAAGATTTTGGGTACTTATATAGGACCAAGGAATCAAATAATACATTTTGACCAGCCTTTTTGAATGAGGTCTTGAGTTGTTACAAGTGATATCAGAGCCGATCTAGCTTGTAGCCTATATGGATTAGGGGATATTGTAGTATGAGTTCATTAGGCTGACCACGGGCCGATAATGGTGTTAATGAATGGATGATGGATTTGGACTCTTAGCCTGGCAAGGATACCAGAGCTTAAACGGAGGAAGTATGTGAGGGTCTATGCATGCATGTATTTAGTCCCACATCGACTATTCATTGAAAGATCTTAGATAATTATATACAGATAAGGAATTCAAATAATACCTTCTGGCTAGTCTTTTTAGATGAGGTACTGGGTCGTAGATATTCAGAATTAATTGTGCAACTCTTTTCTAAAAAATTAAAAGAGCAAGCAGTTTTATAGTATATTAATCCATTGAAGATGAAAGAGTAATTACAGAGAAACAAATTTATTGAGTGGGATGAAGAAGGCGAGTGGTTGACCAAATACTTATGCAATAGAAATTTATCCTAGAAGAAAAACTCAAGGTAGAGAGGAAAATCAAAGGAAACCAAATGACAAATCCGTAGGAAACCTTGGAGAGAGAGAGAGATACAATATTTAGGGAGGCACCGGTGTTAAAAACTATAAAAGCGGCATGCTTTCTTTTTTTTTTTTTTATAATTTTTTTCCAAAAAAATTGGCATCAGCTGATGATATGTAGTATTAGGTGCAATATAAGAATATATTCACCAGCTCATAGAAAATGATGGAATTGAATGACTTGAAATCTTTAGTGCTAATATATTTTTCGTTAAAAGTTAAACTACATTTTTGTTTCTTACCATTAATATCTCTTTCATATTCTCCCTTTCTAAACAATAATAAGTAATTATACAAAGTTAGTTGCATGAAGTCATATATCTCTTATGAAATACACTTACAAATTACATGAACATCCTAAATTGATTATTTCTGTCTTTTCCTGTTATCAAATTTTGGCCTATGATTTTAATCATTAGTAACTTTAAGATAACCAGGTTTTGGTGAACTAGCTAGCGACATTGATGATATCTCTTGTGATACCAAATCTACATATGCCTCTCCTTTGCCTAATATACTGACTGCATTCTTTGCGAGATACATAACACTAGTTGCTCTGAAGGATGCTACATTGAGTCCACTGATTGAACACAAACCAAGTAGCCTCTTTCTTGCTTTAGTTGTTGTCTCATAGCCATTGTAATGTGTACTTTTAACTACTGGGTCCTTCAACTAAGATTAACCTATATCATGTATATATCTTCTCTGCAACACATGCAGAGCTGGAATCTTCATGTTATATCTAATGTATGATGCATCCTCTTTTCATGCAAATGGCAGTGGCAGCTATCCTTCATGCAATAAAGTATCTACTTGTTTTTTAGTGACTCTTAAAAGAATTTACTGTAAAATGGCTACAAGCAGATAGCATGTGAATTATGCAAGCTATGTAAATCATCAGAATTGTTCATGTGAACTTTAAACATGCAAGTTCTTCTCCCTTAAAGATCATTGGACACAACTGACTGCTCCAAGGACAGTTGAAGTTTTGAGTCAGTGTAGTTTCCATCTCCAAATTTGATTTCAATGTTCCTATTCTTTGCTCATGACTACAGACTTTTTTCATATCGGTGGCTAGACTTCTGTTAGCATTGTTAGATCTTTCATGTCAAACTTTGGCTCAATATTGACTTCAAAATTTTCTTCTTCTGTGCCTTTCATGTCATAGTTCTGTTTGCTACTAACATGCCAATTTAACAAAAATGATAGCAAAGCAATATAACATTCATTGATCATGTGGCTATAAAATCTGCTGATTGTACTTGCTCTAACTGCAACATTTCCAACTAATGTAACCATGGGAGTACTTTTATGCATCCTTGGTGTGTATGGTAAGCCAAATATTGATTTCTTAAGTTCATTTACCAACCATTGTTTTCCTAACCATTTGTCTATCCAGGACTATTTGTTTTCTCCGATTGACCATGAAAGACTGAAACTTTTCACATCACAATGTTAAAACTAACAAAGATAATTAAGAGTAAGCTTACAAAACCATGCTTTGTCACCATTTGAGATTTGATCAAAATGTACTTCTTGCACATTTCCTGTGCACTTTTTGATCCCTAACTTTCTCTCCCCTTTTATATATAAAGCTGGTGCCCCTTTTAACATATGTAGCTGAACTAAATTCTGAGGTTGCCTTTCTTTATCTAGCACCAAGCTACCCATCCTTGTTTAAGAAATTATATTTTCATTATCAAAAAAAAAGAAAGAAAGATATTAGAGATAATTGGTAGACATCTTCTAACCAATATTAAGCTTTCAACTTTGCATGTGTCTCGTTAATTATAAGAATCTTATTCTTCATGATTCTGCTCTCTCTAGGAACAGTAAATATTCCTACAAGGTTCACATAGCCAACTTAATAACACATGATCATTCTTGGTTAGTTCCTGATATTGTTGGGCTGCAGAGTTGTGTGTACCTCCCATTCTTTGCAAAACAATATAAGAAGCATGTATGCAGATTGGCATATGCTATAAGGACATTATAGCATGTTTCTACATTTTAGTTCTAAGCTTTATAACCAAAATTAATTGCTCAAGTATTTACTTTATATTCCTTATAGATCCAATCAGCATATAACTTACCAAAAAACATATGACCACTTCTTGACTACATAAACATTATTATGAACATTTCTTAGCTGCTTTGAGCCATTGCTGTTATGTAAAGAGGCTTTCACTGTCTCTGCACCCATTTGCACTTCTTGCAACTGAGTCTTATTACTATTTTGGTAAGATACTCTGGCATATTAATAAAACTAACTTGTGACATCACCATGAAGCTGATTACGCCCTCAGCAAGTGTCCTTGACAGCTAGAGTTTTAACTGGCATTTTGATTACCAAATGTTTAAATGTTTGACTGTCACTACCATAAAAGCATTATCTGTTGTACAGAGGGCCACAAAGGAATACACAATATACACCAGTGACCTAAATCTTTCCTTGCAACTGAGACCAAAAGCAACTGTTAATCTCATAGATTGACCAATTGATGGATTTAAGCCGTGCTCTTGAGGTCTGTTTGAGACTTGTAATCTCACATTTGAGTGGTCATGTTTACTGGTGTTGGATCTGAGCCAGGTGGTGAATGAAATGAGCATGGGATGAATAACTGGTGGCTTAACCACTGATCTTGATGCTTCCATAGTCATGGATCTGCATTTGGTCTACCTCTATCAAAGAATGGATAGCTTTAATTCCTCCTAACAGTCATCTGCTTTTGAATTTCCTGATGGCTAGACAATAATAACGAGTCATGTTGGTTTCTATTTTATATTTCCAACAGTAGGATGAAGATTGCTTATTAAATTACCATAAAGCTTCTGAAGCTCTTGTTTCCATTGCCGCTAGTTGCCTTAGGCATTTCAGTTCTGATTTTGTTGACCTTGGTTCAGAGCTTTCTTCACCTTTTGTATATTGAGAACCTTGTAAACATTTGTTATTACATCAAGGATGAAACATTGGATTTCTCTGCTTCAATTGGTGATAGCTGCTCACCTTGATGCTGGTTCAAACTACTTGAAGGAGCTCAAAGGAACTTGCTTGGGTTGAGTGGAAGAAGGGGGAACTGGGGTTTCTGGTGGATAGACGAAGAACATAAGGAAGCTAATTTTAAAAGAAAAAAGTTACACACTCTCTCTCTTTCACACACATTCCAACTCCACCTTAGCTTTTATAGTGTTTTCTAGAACTGATGTACATGAAAACTTGCTTTAGTTTTAGAGATTAGTTATATTGGAAGTCAAATTCTTTGCAGGTTGGATGGAGATGAGGGACAGTGATCCTGAAGCAACACACAGGGCAGATCTGAAAAGGAGCGAAGAGGCCCTACAGCGAATGAAAAGTAAAGTGATCGCCGCTGAATATGCGAGGTTGCTTCTGCAGGAACATGGGCAGCAGAGTTCAGAACGTACATTGGGCGGGTCATGCTCGCAGCCTAATCAACAGCAGCACTCTACGTTCCAACCATACTTGCAACCTGGCGAGCAGCAGCAGTCTGCAGACTTGACTGATGAGCTTGACCGGACTCTGGTAAGCAGTTTCACTTGGAAAGCTTGATTCTTTTTTTGTCTTTCATGTCATTTGAGATTACAACACAACAGCTGAGTGATTTTTTGAGTTTCATATTTGAGTTGCTAAAGCATTTTTTTTAGATAAAATATAAGCATAGATTGCTAAAGCATGTGGCAATAAATGCAGCTTCATTATGTGTTCTACCTTAACCCTGTCAATGCATGCATCCACCGAACTACATGTTTATTGTAAACTTGCCATACCTCCTTTATTTTCCTAAGCACTTGTAGGTTCATGAATTATGAGACGTTCTTTTCTACCAATTGGCCATGAAGCAATGCTGTGTCTCGCATTAAATTATTGAAGTCAACAGCCATAAATATATAAGAGTAACCTTCCAAAAGCTGCCTCTACAACTCTCAGAGGCTTGATCAAATTATCAAAATATACTTCTTGCTTCGCAACCATTCGAACCATGCACTTGTTCTGTGTTGATATCTCCCTTTTCTAAGCAACCTCTTGCTCCTCTTACCATATGTAGCTGAACCATGTATGCAAATTAGTTCTTATAGAGACTTCATCTTCTTTCTTATAGCTCCATCCTAGCTTTCATCATGTTGTTGGAATAATTTGCATCACCAAGAGGCTCATGAGTTAGTATGTTGACAGCCAGAGTTTATAGATGATCTTTCAATTTGCCGAACAGCCAGTCTCTTCTGTCATTTTCATTACCTTATATATCTTTAAACAGCACTATGCCACTATCTGTTAGTGCAAGGTTATGACTTTTTTTTTTTTTTTTGAGAGAGAGAGAGAGATAGAATTTTGTTTTCTTAATGTTAAAAGGCACACTACAACACCTATATATATATATATATATATAAGTGTAAGTGTGTGTGTGTGTGTCATAAGGTTGAGAGAGAGAGAGAGAGAACTTTGTTTTCTTAATGTTAAAAGGCACGCTACAACACCTAGAAATTATTAGTCACCCAAATTTTAATTGCATACTCAGACTCAAAGCAACCAATAAAGTCATAGATAGATCTTGAAGAATAGTAGCAAGCCAATTTCACATACATTGCAAGTAAAGACAGGATATAAGTGTTAAAGACATCAAGCCATGCTCTCAAGGCCAGCTAAAGACCTTTAATTGGACATTTGGGTGGTTGTAGATTAAAGTTTTCAGAAATTGAACCAAGTTGAAGTTGTTGACGGAACAACTTGTTACTGACTAATTTTTCACATAAAGTATGGTTTCAGATCCTCCATAATTGTCTGTCTCTTGTAACTTTGCCAACAAATATAGATGGAAACTCGATCTACTTTGAAGGGAACCTAATGGGAAATTGAATTCTTCTGCAGAAATGATACAGATGGAAAATTTCAATTCTGAAGCAACACATGAGGTTGACATGAACACTGACGAGGTGGTGCTGCATATGGAAACCGAAGTGATCGATGCATCTGGGCAGCAGCACTCTGGAGACTCGTCACCTGGGCCAAGCGCACCGCATGGTGAGCCTCAGCAGTCAACGCCCAGTTCATCCCAACCGGGCTCATCGTCTGGAGAGTGCTCGACGCCTGATCCCAGCTCAAAATCTGGTGAATGTCCGCACTCGGCATCCAAGGCTGATGAGCTGCCGGGCTCGGCATCGTCTGTTCAGCAGCAGCACTCGGTGCGCTCGGAACCTGGGCCAAGTTCGCAGACTGGTCAGCAGCAGCACTCGGTGCACTCGGAACCTGGGCCAAGTTCACAGACGGGTCAGCAGCAGCACTCGGTGCACTCGGAACCTGGGCCAAGTTCGCTGTGTGCTCAGCAGCAGCCCTTGCCTCACTCGTCCTCAGCTGGTGAGCAGCAGCATTTGGACCCAGCAGCTGCGGGAGGTTCATTGCCCACCGAGGAGCAAAACCCAGGCTTATCCTGGTATTGTTCGAGTTTTGGGCCCACTGGGCGGCCTGGCAAGTGGCAATTGGATGACTGTTTCGGATGGCAGCCTGTGCCTTTTCCAATGGACTTGTTGCCTGCATGGCTCTTACAGCAATTGCAGCAGCAGAGCTCGAGCTCACAGCTTAATGATCGGCGGCATCCGGTGGCGCCCAGCTCACAGCTTAGTGATCGGCGGCACCCCGTGACGTCCAGCTCACAGCCTCGTGATCACCAGGTCCCACCATTGAGCTCAAAGCCTGGTGATCGGCAGCGGCACCCAGTAGCGTCTAGCTCACAGCATGATGATCAGCGGCGGCACCCAGTGGCGCATAGCTCACCGCCTGGTGATCACCCGCTCCCACCATCGAGCTCACGGCCTAGCGCTGGTCGCCCACCACCTTGTGTCCGACCTCTACACTGGGATCATCTGACACTGGATTACAAGCCTCGACGTAGATCAGACTCAAAGCCCGGTTATCAGCAAAACACGGTGGGAAGTAACGAGCAGCAGCCTGAATCGAGCTCACAGCCTGATGATGACCAGCATCCTGCAATCGCCCCACAGCCTGATCAGCAGCGGCAAGACGAGGCACCCCCCACATCAATTTCTGTGCCAGACTCTGAGGCTGGTCAGGACTCGGTGTGCCATCCGCATGTGCCAGACTCGCAGCTTGATCAACTCGAAGGAGGTCACGAGGATCGAGCATGAGCTTCTTTTTTTTTTTTTGGTGCATCCAACAGAAGGATTGTCAGTAGATATATGACAACAGCCGGTGACAAAAGAACCCGTACGATAGATAGAAGAGGATAGAAGTTAATTAAAGACCACAATGGTAGTCGAGCCTGAGCTTCTTTGCTGAGCTGCTTGAGAGCTGGTTGCTGAGCCATTCCATCTCTAAAACAATTCTTCTAATTTAGATCATTCATCTAGGCTACCTTTTGTAGCTGCCCTCTCTGGTATCAGCACTCTGTGGCCGGCCATTTGGCATGCCTTTGCCCGAAAGAAGTACCTGTAAGGTGTAAAGCATCTATCTCTGCCTCTCTCCACAGTGAGTGAATAAAGCTTTGGATCTCCAAATCATTCTTTTCGCTGATTTATCCGGTCCCTGCGATGTCAGATTTCTGTGGCAATTTGGCATGTCTTATTTTTTCTCGTCTGAATCCTTCTTAACTTTTTCATTTGGTTTGGTACGCGGAACAACATATGTGATCCTTCCATGAAGCAATGCTTTTTAGCGCAATGACGTGAGATCTGGATATGTACAGTGAGGACTGAGAAATCCATGTATATTGTTAAGGTTGCGAACATAGCGATGAGAAACTCATGCTCCAATATGGATTCTAATAAAACTCACCCTTTTATACCCAAGAAGCAGCTCACACTTTCCTACCAAAATAGAAGCCTACCTTTTCTTAGATCCATGCGGTAGGTATGGTTATCATCATTATTGGAAAGTTAAAACTATTTCACCGCGGAATAAGGTTTTATATTGTCTACAAAAAAGTGTCCAATCCTTTTACCACCCTTCTCACATTTTGAATCTCTTTTAATTCATGGCATATGGATCGTTTGAACTTTTGGGATCATGAAGCAAGGGTTTTGGAGAATAAAAACCTAGATTACGAGGTCTTTTATGTCAACAATTAATTCATCAGCAAAATTCAATAACGCGGACATCCCCAATTATTCCACTGTTCCAAATGAGTCTTTGACATTTCTAATATTTCAATTTTTTTTTTGGTTTTTAGCTGAACTAATATTCCAACTTCATGATTTTTTACAAATTCATTGAAATGTTTTACAAAGCTACTAAAAAGTCTAGTACATTCAACTCATTGAAAAAAATTGATGTTTGATTAATTATAATACAACAAAGTCAAGCTGTTACAATGAATAACTGGGTTCCTTCTTGTGGTACATAAACGATCCTTCCCCTTGATGCATTATATAGTATTTTAAGCTGATTTCTTGCTTTTTCTAGCAGCTGTTTCCTTTATGTCAAGGTTTAGATTGACGAGATAATTTTCTTATTTTCCCATAGAACATAATCAGAATGCGAGTTCATAGTGTTGGGGGATACCCACCGACCGACCGACCGACTATCGGAGGGCCCGACCTCGGGGCCCCGACCGACCGACCGACTGTCGGAGGGCCCGACCGGCTGGCGGCCCGACCGACTAACCGACGGCCCGACGAACGACTCTGACTGGCCGATCGTAAGTCGGGCGGCAGGCCAACGGACGCCATCAGCGGCTAACCACGGCCATTCCACGGTCTATTCCCGACCGACTGAACCCAGAGGTCCGGTAGCCGACCCACATGAAGCTCGCCGACTGACGGAGGAGTCCGACGCCACTCTGTTGGCCGCCGACCTTGGGTCGGCCGACTCCACCAACCGCCGTACGGCCGCCAGACGTTGTCAGCTCTGACACGGACATGCAGCACGGTTACCTAGGGGCATTGTCCCGCCGAGAGCCGGGTCAACCCTGGTGATTAGACGGCTACACGGCGACATGATGTTTTCACGGCGGCTCTGACAGCCTACAGTGAGTTGACAGTTCCTCACTTGTCCGCGCCATTGATGATGGCGCCATACCGTGCTCCACTATATATACCGGGGAAGGCAACAGTGCAAGGGATCGATCCGCCCGTCTCTTCCACATACGCAGGCTCGCTTCTCTCTCTCTCTCCCTCTCAGAGCTCTCTGTCTGCATTTCACTGTTGCCCAGTCACCTCTCTGACTTGACCGTCGGAGGGTCTCCGCCGGAGCCGCCTCCGGTCAGTGCGGACTTCCTTTTGCAGGTGCACGCTTCCCGGCGATCGGGCGACGAGGCGATTGGCCGCAATAGATTGGCGCGCCAGGAAGGGGTAAACATGACAAAGACAAGAGCTCAACGATCGAGAATCACTGGGTCGGCAAGGCGTTCTTCCCGCCGGGAAGAGGCCTCTCCACCACCACCGGCGGCGGAGCCTAGCTCTCCGCGCCCTGCAGTGACTACGGAGGCGCAGATCGCGGCCATTGTACGGCAGATGACCGTACTGACCGACGCAGTCAAAAGCCTCCAGCAACAACCGGCGGCCCGACCTATGCCTTCCAGGAGCAGCCGCCGTCGGTCGCGCCGACCCCTGCCGCCTCCAGGCGAGCACTCCCAACAGCGCTCCTACGGGGAGGAGGAGGGTCGACCTCGGCGCGACGACCGACGGTCCCAGCGGCCCTCTCCTTCCCCGTTGGAACGGGCGAGGAAGGAAAAGCGGCCGCGCACACCGTCGGCTTCTCCTTCAGAGTCTTCCGGAGGCTCCACCCCTGGGGTCTCCCAGCATCGACGAGCGGACGACTACGAGCGGCGGTTCGAGGAGATCGACCGCCGACTCGCCCAACTGCAGATGGACGGCCAGAAGTCTTCGAACGACGTCGACTTCCAGACCGCCCAACCTCTCTCCCGACTGGTCCTCGACGAGCCGATTCCTAGTCGGTTCAAGATGCCGCACGTGGAGCCCTACGACGGCTCCACCGACCCAGTCGACCACCTCGAGAGCTACAAAGCTCTCATGACGATTCAAGGGGCAACCGACGCTCTTTTCTGCATCGGCTTCCCCGCGACGCTCCGCAAGGCTGCCAGGGCTTGGTACTCCGGTCTTCGATCGGGCAGCATCCATTCCTTTGCGCAGCTCGAGCACTCGTTCGTGGCCCATTTCAGCACCAGCCGAAAGCCGCCGCGAACGTCGGATAGCCTTTTCTCCCTCAAGCAGGGGGAAAACGAGACGCTCCGACACTTCGTGGTGCGATTCAACGCGGCCACGCTCGAGGTCCGGGACCTCAACGAAGACATGGCGGTCTCAGCCATGAAGAGGGGCCTGAGGTCGTCCCGATTTACTTATTCTCTGGACAAGACCCTCCCCCGAACATACGCCGAGCTACTGGAGCGCGCATACAAGTACATGCGCGCGGACGAAGGAGCGTCCGACCGACGCCTGGTCGAGCCCAGGGGTCCGAAGGAGAAGCGAAGAAAAGGTCGGGAGCCCGCCGAACCAAGCAGGCCCCCGGCCGGTAGTCGGCTTTCTCCACCCCGACAGATCCAAAAATCACCCCGCCGACAGACTCCGAGGTGGTGCGTCCCAGGTATGACTCCTATACTCCTCTCTCCGCTCCCCGTGCGCAGATCTTGATGGAGATCGAAGGGAAGGATACCTGCGACGGCCTCCGCCTCTGAAGGCAAAGGGCCTCGACCATCGGAAGTACTGCCGGTTCCATCGGAGCCACGGCCACGACACGGAGCGATGCATCCAGTTGAAGGATGAGATCGAAAATCTCATCCGCCGGGGGTATCTCGGCAAGTTTCGAAAGGGTCCGCCGACCCGACCGACTGCCGATCGACGTCCCCAGCCGACTGAAGAAGCACCGACTAACCAGCCGACGGCCGGGGTCATCAACATGATTTCCAAGCGGCTGGGATCGGGGACGTCTACAGGGGGGGAGCCGACGAAAAAGCCACGACCGAACGACGTAATCACCTTCGCGGAAGACGACGTTCGGGGCATCCAGACTCCCCACGACGACGCTGTTGTTGTGTCGGCGACAATAGCCAATTATGATGTAAAACGAATTTTTGTTGATAATGGAAGTTCGACAAATGTTTTGTTTTACTCGACCTTCTCCCGAATGCGACTACCGACGGATCGACTTAGTAGGGTCTCCACGCCCTTGATCGGCTTCGCCGGAGACGCCGTCACGACAGAAGGAGAAGTCACCCTGCCCGTGACGGTCGGTACCGAACCACGGCAAAGCACGGTCTCCCTCATTTTCGCGGTCGTCCAAATTCCTTCGGCCTACAACGCCATACTCGGGCGACCCGGACTGAACGCCCTCAGGGCGATCGTCTCGACGTACCATCTCCTTGTTCGATTCCCGACCAAAAATGGAGTCGGGGAGATGCGCGGAGATCAACAGCTCGCCCGACGATGCTTTCAAATCTCCGCCCAAAGCGACGAGACAAAGGATCCCCTGACAATTGACAAACTGGATCAACGGGAGGAGGAAGAGCGGGGTTCGCCGGCCGAGCAGCTCGAGGCGATCCCGATAGGAGAAAATCCCGATAGAAAAGTTTGGATCGGGTCTCAATTGCCCGACACCGAGCGACATCGACTGGCAGAATTGCTGACGGCCAATGCCGACGTATTCGCATGGTCGGCAGCAGATATGTCGGGCATCCCTCCGGAAACAATGACTCACCGACTCAACATCGACCCGACGATGAAACCGGTGAGGCAGAAGAAAAGGTCCTTCGCCCCAGAAAGGCAGAAGGCCATCGACGAGGAAGTGGACAAGCTGCTCGAGGCGGGCTTCATTCGGGAATCCACGTACCCCGATTGGCTCGCCAATGTCGTCATGGTCAAGAAAGCCAACGGGAAGTGGAGGATCTGCATCGACTACACCGACCTCAACCGAGCGTGCCCGAAGGATAGCTTTCCGCTCCCGAAGATCGACCAGCTGGTGGATGCGACGTCCGGATTTCGACTGCTCAGCTTCATGGACGCCTTCGCCGGGTACAATCAGATCCGGATGGCGCCTGAAGACGAGGAGCACACCGCGTTCGTGACCCCCAAGGGCCTCTACTGTTATCGGGTGATGCCCTTCGGATTGAAGAATGCCGGCGCCACCTACCAGCGACTCGTCAACAAGGTCTTCAAAGACCAGATCGGGCGTAACATGGAGGTGTACGTGGACGACATGCTGGTAAAGAGCACGCAGATCCCGGACCATGTTCAGGACCTCGAGGAGACCTTCCGCACCCTTCGACGACACCGAATGAAGCTCAATCCGACCAAATGCGCCTTCGGGGTGACCTCGGGGAAGTTCCTCGGATTCCTCGTTTCTCAGAGAGGGATCGAGGCCAACCCTGAGAAGATAAAGGCGATCCTCGACATGCGTCATCCGAACACCAAGAAGGAGGTCCAACAACTGAACGGGAGAATCGTCGCTCTTAGCCGATTCATTTCCCGATCAGCTGAAAGGTGCCTCCCGTTCTTCAAAACCCTGCGCCAGGCAAACGGTTTCTCTTGGTCGGATGAATGCGAACAGGCCTTTGAAGACCTGAAGAGGTACTTGGCTTCCCCGCCGCTGCTCGTAAAGCCGCAGCTCGGGGAGACCTTGTATCTCTACTTGGCCACATCTCCTGAGGCGATCAGTTCGGTGCTCGTTCGGGAAAACGAGTGCCGAACCCATCAGCCCATCTACTACATCAGCAAATGCTCCACGGTGCCGAAGCCAGATACTCGGAGACGGAAAAGATGGTCTTTGCCCTGACCGTCTCCGCGCAACGGCTCCGACCATACTTCCAGGCCCACGCCATCGTGGTACTCACCAACCAGCCCCTGAGGGCCGTACTGCGCCGACCCGACACATCCGGACGACTCGCTAAGTGGGCGATGAAGCTTAGCGAGTTCGACATTCAGTACCGACCAAGGCCTGCCTTGAAGGCTCAGGTCTTGGCCGACTTCATCGCCGAATGCCCGACAACCGACAAGAGGTCGGGAGCTGAAGGCCCGGGACGAGATTCGGTCTCTGAGCGGGACCCGATCTCCACCTGGGTACTTCACATCGATGGAGCCTCCAACGCTCAGGGAAGCGGGGCCGGGCTCCTGCTCACGAACTCGGATGGCGTAGTCACCGAATACGCCCTCCGGTTCGACTTCAAGGCCTCCAACAATCAAGCCGAATACGAGGCGCTCCTCGCGGGCTTGAGGATGGCGAAGGAATTGGGCGTCGACAGCCTCCGGGCATTCTCCGACTCTCAGCTGATCGTGGGGCAGGTCAAGGGCGACTTCGAGGCGCGAGATCCGACCATGATCAAGTATCTTCAGAAGGTAAAGGATCTCGTGGCCCGCCTCGAGTATTTCGGATCTCCCACATCCCCAGGACGGAGAACGCCCGTGCCGATGCTCTCTCCAGATTGGCAACGTCGGCCTATGATTCTTTGGGTCGGACGTTTGTCGAAAACCTCCAACGCCGAGCATTGATCGGGTCGAAGAAGTGCAGCAGCTAACGTCCGAACCAAGTTGGATGGACCCGATCGTCCGGTACTTGTCCGACGGAACCAGTCCCAAAGATCCCGCGGAGGCCAAGCGACTCCGATGGTCGGCGTCACAATATGTGATCATGGACGGCCGACTCTATAAGAGGTCGTTCTCCCTCCCTCTGCTCAGGTGCTTGGGACCGACCGACGCCGACTACGCTCTCCGAGAGGTTCACGAGGAATTTGTGGGAATCACTTGGGGGGCAAGTCCTTAGCCTTCAAGGTCTTACGACAGGGCTACTACTGGCCGACCATGAGGAAGGATGCGGCAGAGTTGGTCCGAAGGTGCGAGCCATGCCAGAAGTATGCCAATATTCAGCACCAACCGGCCAGCCAAATCGCTCCCATTGTCGCTCCATGGCCCTTCGCTCAGTGGGGAGTCGATATTCTCGGCCCTTTCCCACCAGCGTCGGGCCAAAGGAAGTTCATCGTTGTCGCCATCGACTACTTCACGAAGTGGGTCGAGACCGAGCCCTTGGCGCAGATCACCGAGCGGAAGATGGAGGACTTCGTCCAAAAGTCCATCATCTTCAGGTTCGGATTGCCGCACACCATCATCACCGACAACGGACGGCAATTCGACAACCAGGACTTCAAGGACTTCTGCGCCAGGTTCCACATCCGTCATCGACTAACTTCAGTCGGGCACCCACAGTCCAATGGTGAGGTTGACGTGACGAACCGAACCTTGCTCCATGGACTCAAGACCCACTGAACGAAGCCAAGGGCCTCTGGGTCGACGAGCTGGGCTCCGTCCTATGGGCTTACCGAACGACCCCCCGTGTCCCGACCGGAGAGTCGCCGTTCAGTTTGGCCTACGGGACAGAAGCCATGATCCCGCTCGAGGTTGGCCTGCCATCTTCAAGGGTCGAGCAGTACCGCGAGCCGGACAACTCCGAAAGCCGGAGAGCCGACCTAGATCTTCTCCCCGAACTGCGAGATGAGGCTCAAATTCGAATGGCCTCCTACCGACAGAGGGTCGCCCGGTACTACAACGCCAAGGTCAGACCAAAGCTCTTTAAACCTGGCGACCTAGTCTTGAGGAAGGCGGAGGTGTCAAAGCCCTTGGACCAAGGGAAGTTGGCTCCCAACTGGGAAGGACCCTACAAGGTTGCTGACACCTTCGGGCCGAGGGCCTACCGACTGGAGACCCTTGAGGGGAAACCCATTCCCCGGACTTGGAACGCCACAACTTGAAGCTGTATTACCAGTAAATTCTGTAATCCAATCGTTGGAATACAAGTTTGGTTTGAAAAATCAGAGTTCTAACCCTTCGACTACTGATCGACGCTCAGCCCCGACGCATCGACGCGGACCTGGCACCGACGACACATCGGCCCCTTACACGGACCGATGCATCTACGATGGCGGGAGTTTATACTCTCTACGGTCGAATTTTCGGGCATATCCATCGGCCGACTGATCGATCGGGCCCCGACCGAAGAAAGGCTAAAAGCCCACGTGGCTGTTGCCGCGGCGTTCCGACCAGGCTACGACCGGTCGAGGGATATTCGGCTTACCACCGTCTATCATATGACGCGACCTTAGTCGCACCCACTGCTCGCCGACCGACCTTCGGTCGGCTGAACGACACTCGGTTTGCCACCGTCTGTCGAAGGACATGAGAACCCGACGCAAGAGCTTGGGGATCCGACTTACTACCGCTCCCCCGACACTGCGCCGGTCGATGTTCGACTGAACGCATCTACGGAAGTCCGACTTAACAGATGCGCCCGAATAGCGACTACAATTATTGAAAACCGACCTAAAGTCGGGATACGAGCTACTTCGGAACTGTGCAAGCCGGTTAGGTCTTACCGACTTATCCGAGTTGGCGACTTCTCTAAGTTGGTGACTTGGGTTCGGCATTACAGCGATAAGAAACGTTACAAACAAGAAGGAAAAGAGACAATTTCATTCATTGATTAAAAGAGATTACAAAGTCGGGCCGAAGCCGATTACATGTATTTTCAAGAAAAAATAAAAGGAAGACAGTCGGCTGGACCGATCATTCGTCCTGGATAATCTCTTCGACCGACGGGGGATCGGGAAGGATCGGCGTCTCGACCATAAGCGGCGATGGGTCGGCGGCAGAAGGATGTCCTTCAGTCGGCAAGGGACCTCCGGTCGGCTCCTGCTCCGGAACGGCTTCATCCGTTGGGATGATGCCTCCCGACAGATGGTCGGCCTCCTCTTCGGTTCCCTCCTCTTCGGCGAGTAGCGGCGCGACTCGGCTGACGTCCACCTCCGGGTACAAGGTATGGACGGCATCCCGACCGTCCTCAAAACCGACCCTGTAGGAGGCGAAGCCCGACTTGAGCATCTCCTCCTTGTACTGGTCGGAGGCCCGGAAGTCTTCGACCGCGCGGTCGGCCGACTCCCTCGCCGACCGTACTTCATCCTCAGTATGGGCCAGCTCCTCCCTCGCCAACTCCGCCTCGGCCCTGGCAATTTCGGCGTCGATTTGGGCGATGGACAAGTCCTCTTCGGTTTCCGCGAGCTTCTCCAGGCTGACCCGAAGTTGCTCGCGTTCCCCTTGGAGTTCGGAGGTGGCACTGTCCCGTTCGCGTCGAAGACGACGCACGACCCGACCTTTGTGCTTGGCCTCCTTCTTGGCCGACTTTAGTTCGGCCATAAGCCGGGAGACCTCGTCCGTCAACTTGGCCTCCCGGTCGACCGACTCCTGCAGTTGGTCGACCAGCCTCCCTCTCTCGGCCTCGGCCGCTGCCGACCTTTCCTTGAAGGCTGCCCGAACGTCGCCGAACCTTCGGTATCCGGCCTCCAACTCGGACATGGTGAAGATCAACTGCCGACGGAAAAAAGATTTGTCAGAATTATGTGGCAGGCGAAAATTCTTCTAAGGAGAAAGGTGACGCGAAGCTTACCTCCACCATCGACGGGTAGAACCGCGACAGCATCTCGGTCACCTGCCGAGATCGCAGCGACTGAACGTCGGTAGGGAGGAGGATCCCCTGGCACAACCTCCTCGCAAGGTTGTGGTCGGCCAAGGCCGATGCACCCTCGGGGTAGTATGCGCTGGGGGGCATTGATCTCTCCTCCTCCGAGGGCTCCATCGGGGCTTTCCCCAGATCAGCTGCCCCGACCGACGGGGCTGGCAGCGATGGGACGCTGGAGTTCGACCCGGCGCCCCCCGTTGCGCCGGCGGACGCCTCCGGACGATGTTCGGCTTCCCGAACGACGTCCGGCTCCGCCCGCGGCGGCGAAACCGCCGACACTCCTTCGGCCACTTCCTCGGCCGGCCTCTCCTCGACTCGCCTCTCCTCCACTCGGACAGTCGGAGCCGCGAGGGCTATGATTGGCTCCGACCCCTCGGTCGCCGACGCTTCCATGGTCGGCGGGACTGGGGCTGATCTCTTGGAAGGGCGCGAAGGGCCAGCCCCCGACGCTGGCCTCTTCCTCGCGGCGGCAAACTGACGAATTTCAGCGTCGGTCGGCCTCATCCTCGGCGGTGTCCCTGCAAAACCGACCAATGTTAAAGGCCGGACCAGAACTACCCTAAAGCCGAAAAAAAGAAAAGCTGGGGAATCGGGCGATACCTATTCGGGGGACCAGACTCAGGCCGGCATCATAGAGAGCTTGCTCGGTAACAAGCTCCCTCTGCTTCGGGACCAACATGTCTTTGAGTCGGTGGAAGTCCTCCCGGTCGTCCACGTCGACCCGACTGTTGTCGTTGGCCTCAGTTCGGGGTACACCCCAGCGAGAAGGAAAGCCCCAAGAGGAGGAAGAGGAAACGAAGAAAAACTGGTTCTTCCATCCATGAATGGACGATGGAAGACCGGTTATGAAGGCAAGACCCTTCCGGGGGTTGAAGAGCCACCACCCTCGGGCCTTAGGGTGGGGTCGGAGCACGAAGAAGGCCCGGAAGAGGGAAACGCGGGGGTTGGTCGGCAAGAGCTGACACAACAGCGCGAAAGAAATGATTAGCCGGACAGAGTTCGGCGCCAGTTGCGCCGGACAGAGTCCGTAGTAATCAAGCAGATTCCGGACGAACTCCGGAATCGAAAGTCGAAGACCCGCACGAAGGTCCTCAACATACAGCCCCAGGTCGCCGGGCGGAGGGTTGTTGACCCGACCGCCGGCCCCTGGAGCATAGAGCCGAAACTGCTCCGGGATGCGATAGTGCTCCCGAAGCTGATCGACGTTCGGCCCCGAAAGCGAGGAGGCCTCATCTTCCGGAGCCGATCGGGTGTCGTCGGTCGGGTTCCCCGACCGAGCTCCCTGAGTCGGTTTCCTGGTCATTGTGCAGGAACCGAAAGAAGGGAAAGAAGAGAAGAAAGCAAGAAGGGGAAGGAGGACCACGAACCCGATGGACCCTCCGGAAGTAGAGAAGAACTCTGCCCGCGACGATCGAGAAATCGCCCGGACAGAGTTTCCCCAGCAAATGGCAAATGTGGGTCAGGGTCCGGGAGGTCCTATATATATAGGGCCGACCGACGGCCGAGATGCTTCCGCGCCGACCAAGGTCCCCCAGATGCGCGACGCGTGGCGCCCGCCGGTTGGCTAAGGATTCGGCGCGCTTCGCCCCGGGACGCCCGCACCGCCCACATTAAATGCCGGAGCGGGCGCCGGCCAACCACCTTGACACGCGGCGCGCGGGGGTTGGCTCCGCAGTCGGCCGCCCGCGCCGGTCCGCGTTCTCGATGGGACGCCTCACCCGCGATCGGCGCCGAATATCCGATCGACTGACGCCGTATCGTCCGGCACCCGATCTTCTGACACCGACGTGACGACTGACGACGACAAGACGCGGCGTCCGGCACCGGACGCCGGCGCGACTTCTGGCATCGACTAGACGTTCGGATCACTCGGGATTCGTGGGGTGTCAGACAACGGATCAGCCGGCGGTACGGTCGGATCTGCACATGCGACAAATCCACTCCCAGTCGCCCGGCCTTACTACCCGAATGAAGGCATCGGCCAGCTCTCCACCCGACTTAGGAGTGGAGGGGGGCAACTGTTGGGGGATACCCACCGACCGACCGACCGACTATCGGAGGGCCCGACCTCGGGGCCCCGACCGACCGACCGACTGTCGGAGGGCCCGACCGGCTGGCGGCCCGACCGACTAACCGACGGCCCGACGAACGACTCTGACTGGCCGATCGTAAGTCGGGCGGCAGGCCAACGGACGCCATCAGCGGCTAACCACGGCCATTCCACGGTCTATTCCCGACCGACTGAACCCAGAGGTCCGGTAGCCGACCCACATGAAGCTCGCCGACTGACGGAGGAGTCCGACGCCACTCTGTTGGCCGTCGACCTTGGGTCGGCCGACTCCACCAACCGCCGTACGGCCGCCAGACGTTGTCAGCTCTGACACGGACATGCGGCACGGTTACCTAGGGGCATTGTCCCGCCGAGAGCCGGGTCAACCCTGGTGATTAGACGGCTACACGGCGACATGATGTTTTCACGGCGGCTCTGACAGCCTACAGTGAGTTGACAGTTCCTCACTTGTCCGCGCCATTGATGATGGCGCCATACCGTGCTCCACTATATATACCGGGGAAGGCAACAGTGCAAGGGATCGATCCGCCCGTCTCTTCCACATACGCAGGCTCGCTTCTCTCTCTCTCTCCCTCTCAGAGCTCTCTGTCTGCATTTCACTGTTGCCCAGTCACCTCTCTGACTTGACCGTCGGAGGGTCCCCGCCGGAGCCGCCTCCGGTCAGTGCGGACTTCCTTTTGCAGGTGCACGCTTCCCGGCGATCGAGCGACGAGGCGATTGGCCGCAACACATAGTATTTGAACAAGTTCGTGGTTTTCCTTCTGAGTGAATCAGGTAAGTAAAAGAAAGCCCTTCTTCTCTAATTGAATCTTGGTATGTATCATTAATTTATTAAGCATTGTCTCCTTGATTTCTTTCTTCTGCCCGCTCTGAACCCGCTACCCATCAATCCCTCACTGGTCACGCAAAACCACTACAATATGATTACGCCCAACCCCGCCCTCGCCCCCCTCACCCACGCTGGAAGCAGGGCCGTTTCTTAAAACCTCCCCGCCCTGCCCCCAATCGTGCATGGACCACCATCACCCCCGTTCTAGAAGAGGCCCGAAGGTCCCGCTTACGACGTCATCTGGTATTCCAAAGAATGGCTACTTCTGCCTTCCTTGAGAAAGATGTCACCCACGTTCGTTTGTGACGACATTTCAAGGCCTTCCATTTTAAAAGACCTCACCATGTTGCAGTAATCATATTACAAAGATAATCAGAACAAGTCAAAGGTAATCACACAAAGTACGAGAACAAGTAACAAACTAAAATTTACCACAAATTTTATCAACAAACAACTTTTTACCTTCATAAAACGGGTTTGTGCATTACATAAATTACCACAAGATGAACCCAGAGTACTAAAAAAACAAAACAAAACTAGTTAGGAGCATAGGACCCACACCATCTGGAAGCTACACTCCGCAACTTTCAAAACTTCGGGAGCAAAAAAACAAACATCTGTGATACAAAAGAAGGCCATATTAGCAGGTATGGATGCGGTCGGACAAATCACTCCATCATGCTACCAGCATCATCATTTTCCTCCTCTTCATCACTCAGATCAAGATCGCCAAGCAGCTCCTCCAAAGGCACGGAAGGAACATCATCCCCGCCAGCCGTCGATGCCATCTCCGACGGCCGATAATCTTTGTTGCGGTGCAACGGGATATCAAGCCTCAGCTCAGGTTTCTCCTCCACGTCCCTTGAGAACTTCTTCTCGTCAGCTCTGCCCTTGGAGATGTAAGGCTTTCCACTTCTGCTGCGGCGCTTCTCCTCGTAGCTCTTCTTCAGCAGAACCACATCTGGCAGGTCAATCTCGAGATCGTTGCTATCGGCCCCATGGAGGTCGTAACCTAGGGCATAATCGCCGGGATTCAAGAGGTGGCCGAGATGGGTTCGGACGGTAAAGGTGTTGTCGTTCTTTCCGAAATCGGACACCCGGGCGACCTGGGCATAGGCCAGGGACCCCCTGACGGTGACCTCCGTCACCTCGATGTCGAGCACGATGTACTCGACGAGCTGGCGGCTGAAGAGCAGGGCCTTGAAGGAGGCCCGCCAGTACTGGCTGGCATCGAGAGAGGCGGATTGGAGGGTGAAGGGATCGAGGAGGGAAATGGAGTTGGAGATCTTGGTGCAGACGACGAGGCGGCCGAGGTTGGGGGCGACGCCGGGAGGGAGACAGATGAGGTCCTCGCGGCAGATGGGGCAGATCTCGACGGAGAAGGTGTGTTTGTAAGTGTAGATGTTGGTCTTGGGGTCCTGGGAGACGAGCTGCTTGTCGTAGCGGGATCGGATGGGAACGACGCCGGAGATGAAATCGACGAACTTGGCGGCGTGGGAGCGGCTGCCGAAGAAGAAGTCGAGGCCACGGTCGTTCTCGGCCGTATGGAGGGCGCGGGCGGCGGCGCCGTGGTGGAGGATGAGCTGCTGGAGGAAGAAGAAGGTGCGGCGGTGGGCGACGTGCTGGCGGAGCTGGACGGCGGCGGGCCACTGGTCGGGTTCGGGGTGGGCGCGGGAGCAGGGGGGGCAGAGCTGGTGGTGGACGGTGAGGTCGACGAGGTGGGACTGCTCGAGGATGGCGCCGCGGAGGACCTCGCGGCGGACGCGGAGCCTGAGGCGGAGGCGCTTGGAGTGGGGGTCGGTCCAGACGAACTCGGCGTGGACGAGGCGGACGAGACGGGTGAGGAGCTTGCTGAGGCGGCGGAGGCAGAAGGCGAGGAGCTCCTTCGACTCGGGGTCGGCGGGGACCCAGGTGCGGGGGGGTGGAGGTATCTGCGGCACTCAGGGCAGTGGACGACGGTGGCGCGGCGGGGGAGGCCCTCGGTGATGTCGACATGGGAGCGAAGGCAGCGCACGCACATGTTGGCCGGGTTGGGGGCCATCTCCGCGCCGCAGATGCAGCACAGCACCGTCCCCACCGTCTGCGCCGGCATGAACATCCCCAACGCCTCCAGCTCCATGGACGACGACATTGTCTTCTCTCCTCGTCTCCTCCTAGAGTTAGGGTTGGGTTTTGGGTTTGGGCAAAGCTTGAAGGTCTCGATGGAGGGAGCGGGAGGACAAGGCTTATAAACTGTTAGAAGGGACAAGGCTTATACGAATACCATTCAACTTTCTCTCCTCGTCTCCTCCTAGAGTTAGGGTTGGGGTTTGGGTTTGGGTTTGGGCAAGGGTTGGAGAGGGAGCGGGAGGACTAGGCTTATCAGGGCTTATAAACTGTTGAGAGGGGACAGGGCTTATACGAATACCATTCAACTTAGTATTCCTATCTATAGGATGCCATAAACGAGATATCAGGGCTTATAAACTGTTAAGAGGGGACAGGGCTTATACGAATACCATTCAACTTAGTATTCCTATCAGGACTTTGAAGCCCTATTTCAAATGATGATACATAAAAATCTAACTTTCATACTATTGGTCTAATCAGGACTTTGCTATTGCCACTTATCTTTCTAACCTGTTTTGCCAATATGTAGCTGAAATCCTGTGACATTCATGTGGTCGAATTTGATGAGTTCTTAAACATATCTCCATGCACAAAGAAATGGTACAATACTGATGCAGCTCGACTTTCGTTAGCTCAAGTTTGATGAAGTCTTTTGTATTCCAAGTGCACGATCTGCCCATCGTCCAATGACTTGGACTGTACATCCATGACTTGACCGTTACAGTATTTACTGGTAAAATATAATTTAAAATTTATTTAGTTTGTAAATTTTTTTAAAATAATTTTTTTAAAAATAATTTTTTAAAAATAATTTTTAAATAAATTTTAACATGTTTGATTGGTCACAGAAAAGTGAGTTATTACAGAGTAGTTTATATTTGGTTGGTACTCATTTTTTTGAAAAAATTATATAAAATACCTATTATATTTAATATATATAAGATATATTTTTTTTTGCTATAAATTTATATAATATAATATTATATTATATTAATAAATATAATATTAATATATATTAATAAAATATTAATAATATTTGAATATAATAAATTTATTAATATAGTATAAATATAATATTATATTAATATTAATAAAAATATTATATTAATATAAATAATCAAATAATATTAAATATAATAAATATTATAATATTAATATTATATTTATATAAATATTAAGATAATATTAATATAATATTATATCACTATTCAGTATTTTATCCTAATCATTCATTGATATTTTGTAAAAATCTTAGTCATAAATCTAAAAGGATATTTTGTGAAAGAAAAAAATAGCATCATTTTTCATCCATAAGAAGTGCCAAAATCACCTCCTCCCCCATAAATTTTATCTTTCATAAAATATGGATAGTGACTTCCATAGAAAGAGCTTTTTTCACTCTCTCTCTCTTCTTAAAACTCCAACCAAACAAAAGGCCCTCTCTCCACTTCTTAGAAATTCTCTTCCCCCTCCACTTTTGTCAACCAAACGAGTCCTTACTGTTTCAACAATGGACTAAATTGTTACATTCATATTTTAGATTTTTTAGTACTTAGGTTGATTTGGTGCATCATAGGCAATCTTAAAAGATAATCTGGATTACCTGTAGGATAGATTGCATCATTAAATTATTAGTAATGTTGATTACTGTATTTGATACATGAGGTAATGTTGTAGTAAAATTATTGAAAATCTTGATCGACATATTTGTATGATCATCAGATTATTGATAATATAATATCAAATTTTAAAATATTTTAAATTAAATTTATTAAAAATTTATATATTAAAAATCCATCATGTCTTTCATTATTACTGTAGGGACAACCGGACCTACTCTCCTCGATTCACGTCGGTCTCCCATTATGTGTTGGTATCTGATAATGAACTATCAAAATCAAATCGCTGAATGAGTTTTTTTCAACTACAATATCTATAAGGCTCATCGTCCGACTCTCTATCGCATCATAGACACGAGCATTCGACTATCAGTCGATACATCGGCAACAATTGGTAATTCTTAATCGCTTTTCTGGTGATTTCAAGTCAACCATAATGACTCGATCGACATAAACGATGATCAATCGAATATCAGAGTTATAAACCGATGGTCAGTCAGTATATTACAAGTATTGACATATAGTCGTTACACCCACATCACCGATACACAGTCAATATATCAAAAATCGCTAAAGCAAAGAGTGTGTAATGGCTACTTACCATGATTTTGGTGGGCATGAACTGTCCATCCATGATCACATAATGCCAAATAAGTGGGATCCTACGTGCCTAACTATCACAGACAGTTACATCCAGATTGCCTATATAAAAGGAAGGAAGGGAACAGCCAGGATAAGATACTTTTAGACCAATATTCTATAAAATCTACTTTCAACTATTTGTTCATCACTCTCCGCTGACTTAAGCATCGAAGATCTCTGTTGAACATAATTTCAATCAGTGTGGACTTGTTTGCAAGTTGCTCGTCGTCGGACTCAGACGCACTTGGAGATTGGCCGCAACAGTTCTCCTTTCTCTTCTCTCTCTCTCTCTTGTGGGATTTTTCATAATTGCACCCAAGCCGCCCTCAGCCCCACCACCCCTCCCCCTCGCCACCACCTTCCTCCCCTTGCCTTCACCCCCCTGCCACCCTTTGCCTCTCCTCTAGTCCCACCACCTTCGGCCTCCGACCCAACTTCGCAGATGACCTCACCGAGACCTTCCACATCGCGAGATCCACTTTGCCTTCGGTGCCATCTCCCACCCTCGCCTCCTCGAGTGCTCCCTCGCTCCCGCCCCTCCTAGCCAGATGTCTTCTGCCCCGACGGTGATGGCCGACATGGTGGAGTCATTGCGTGATCCAACTTCGGCTCGATCGGCGCAAGGGTGCTTCTAGCGCTGCTGCTGGCAGAGGTGAATCACAGGTGACAGTGGAGGCCAGGGTGGCAACGGTGATGATGGAGGTGGTAGTAGCATCTGGCCATCGGGGGCGACGACGGAGCGGGTGCTGCGATGCTGGAGTTGTTGTGCACAGTGGAAGGGGGAGGGGAGGTGCGAGGGCAAGCTGCTAGCTCTAATGGGGTGGCGGAGAGGATGGGGGAAGGGGGTGGGAGTCACAATCGGGATGCTGATGGCGATCTATGGTGGCAAGTGTGCGTCAAAGCGCAGAGGAGGTGGCACGGGCGTGGTGGCTGCGTGCTCGTTCCATACAAGAAAGAGAGGTTTAGTTTATATTTTTGATAAGGACATTTCGTCTAAATATTTCATTATTAGATTACTAAACATTTGATAATCTGGATAGCCACCCTTTCCTTAAATCTGGATTATCTTCTGAGGGTAACTGGATTGCTTAGGCAATCAGATTACTATCCAAAAAATATATCAAACATAGTAGTCCGATAAATTTTTTTAAATTGCCCCAGATTGCGGCTATCAAATGCAATTCAGAAGGATCCTCCATTAACTTTTGCCTTACAAAATCCATAGAATCTATTTTTACCAAAAACAAAAAAATCCGTAGAATCTGCCATTATCTCATTATATCTTTTGTTTTCTCATCGTCCCAAAATAATGAGGAAGCAAAACCAAAACGTGAAAGATGGAAGCGTAATGTTTGTTCCTCAGCAAACTGAAGCATTATAAATATTGTTTGTCTTCTCATCATCCCAAAATAATGAGGAAGAGAAACCGAAACATCATATAGAAATCTTTGCCTTTTTTATGCGCCGACGCCTTGGATTTTCTTTTCTTATATGTCAGTGTGAATTAAAGACCGTGATATACTCATTCTTCTAAGATTCAAGTGATGTCTTAAATATGGCTTGGTTAATTGAAACCTGCCATGTGCTTGTATTTATACGGTCGATGTGCTTTTTACTATCACGTAGGGCTCTTACAAGCTTATGACATACAACTTCTTGTTGTATGGCATAAAGTTTCTCTGAGTTGTTGTGCAGATTCTTTACATGTTTCTATATCCTCGTCAGGGCCTTTTTTATTATAAAATGTTATCTGAGCTGTTATTATACTTGCATTCTTTTGGCGTATATTGTGGTTTATACATGACTTGATTAGAATTGTCAATATACTTGTATGGGTTCATTCTATGTCATGTTTTGATGAATTTTTATGTTGCACTCTTTTGTTTTTGTGGCACATGTTGCTGGACTACGGTACAGGATTGTCATAGGCAAGTTATCTACTCGTTTACTTGTTATATGGACCATGTCGAGGCTATATTTGGCTTAGTAAAAATTATACAAGTTCTTTATACACTTGCATTTATGGCACTCGCTGCTGAACTATTCATGTACTTACTTTCTTCTAGCACATGAAATGGTGTATGTATGGCTTCTAAAATTGTTAATTTATTTGCAACTGTTTGGCATGTGTCATGACTTTGATGAATTATATGGAGTTGGAATTCGCTTTGATACGGTAGATCGTACACTCCTAGATAGTTGCCATGCCATCCATCTCGGAGATGGAAAGCTACTGCTCATTTGCACATATTGTGTTAGGCACCAAATTTGATAGTTCAAGTCCTATGATGAGGGATTGACTGCCCATGTTTTAACAATTATACCAAATGATCTTGGAGATGGCTATTGCCATTTTTGACAATTGTGCCGAATATGACTCATCTTTTTTTTTTTTTTTTTTGGTAGAAGATGGAGCAAAGCTTATATAGCTGAAATATAGATTGGAGTTTACAACAGAACTATATAACAGTAGGCAAACTATCGCAGCAAACAATAGAGATTACCCATCCAGCAATCAGAATACCTCCCCGAATATGACTCATCTTTGAGATGGATGGCAGTTCGATTTCTAACTTATCGAGTTCATAATTCTTTTGGCAATTATACCAACTGATCCGGGATCAACCACCCACCCATTGTGTAACCCATTGTATCTGGATCAGGCAAGATTAGGTCCAAGCTAGACTTGCTTTTGACAAATTTGACAGGAGAGGAAAAAATAAAATAGAGAAAGCACTTCATCTTTCTGCAGGCCTACAGTTCACCATTTATCAGAGATTAAAATCAAAAAGATTTAGGTTAACCGCAATCTAATCAAACGCCAGTTCTCCCGGCAGAATTCGAGAAATTGCAGAACCGAAAGTAATCGCGGAAATATGAAAGGACGATTTTTAATTGCACTGTAATCAATCAAATATTTTTGGGGAACCAAGTCAAATCTTCGATTAAATCCGAGTCGTGCTACTTGCTTCGGCTTCCGAACCATTCCGGGAAATGAACCGTCACAGATCTGAAAGAACCAAAAACTGGAGAAGAATTTAAACCCCCAACCCAACCCAAGTTTGAGCTCCTATCAAGCAAGGCGTCCTGCAATGGCTAGCGAGAAAAAGATGACCGTGAAGCTGCTAGTGGACAAGGAGAAGAGCCGGGTGGTATTTGCCGAATCCGACAAGGACTTCGTGGATATTTTATTCAGCTTCCTCACCCTTCCCTTGGGCACCGTCACCCGAGTCCTCCGCAAGCAATCATTTCTGGGATGCCTCGATGGCTTATACGAGACCGTGGAGAATCTCGACGCCCAGTACCTGCAGACCGAGGCGTGCAAGACAATGCTGCTGCAACCGATCGGTGCAGCAGCACTGCGTTGCGAGAATTTGGTGCTGAGCGTGGACGACACAAAGCCACGAGAATTCTATACGTGCTCCTCATTCGACTGCTGCAACAGAACTACGCGTTACTATAGCTCCGTCCGAAGGCTCGGTGCACTTGCGGAAAAACTATGCACCATGTTGGAGAACGGATGAAAACCGGTACAACCAGTGAAGATGGTGTTTTTGTAAAGGGGGGAATGAGATTTATAATCTGTGACGACTTGCAAGTAATGCCGGCTTCTGTGGCTGTTTTCATCTCTCTGATTGATAAGCTAGGGATACATGATACAACCATGCTTGATGAAAGGAATCTTGATCTTGGTGTTGAAGAGGTAATGTAGGTGTTTGTACATCATACTTGGCCTTCCTGCTTCCTGGTTCATGATCATTTTCCTTTTTCCTTTTCTTCTTATTCGATACTTTACTATCTTAGTCTTCTTCTATCATGGATCTTCTTCTTCTTGTTCTTCTTCTTTTTGATGATATGGTGTTTACGATTGGGTTTCAGGTCAAGACTTTGCTTAGTAAGTCGTTGATCTCCAAGACGCCCTTAACTGACCTGTATTTCGACAAGTTGAATGAAGCAACAGATCAGGAAGCAGATGACGAAGACTTGTTAGTTCAACCAAAAGATGAAAGAAACGCTGTTGCGGAGTCTACAAAAGAAATAAAGGTGAAGCTGCTACTAGAAGGCACCCACAACAAGGTGGTGTACCTTGAGGTAGAGGAAGACTTCGTGGACCTTCTATTCAGCTTCCTCACCTTCCCACTTGCGTCTGTGGTCAAGCTCCTCCATGGGCATTCATCCATTGGATCTGTTGATAATTTGTACAAGAGTGCTGAAGATCTTGGCAAGTTAGGCAACAAATACATCAAGTCAGAGGATTGCAATAAGATATTATTGTCTCCCAAGCTGGCTCCCTTCTTTGGTTGCAGCCAGAATATGCTTAAAATTGATGAGCAGCTATCTGAACGCTATCACGGCTATATGGAAGTAAATCCGAAGTTTCCTGTTGGACGGACAGACACAGGTGGAGGGTATGCAAAAGGACCAGGGAAGTTCTTGGTGATGGACGGGTTGCGTGTGGCTCCAGTCTCTCTTCTTTCCGCTGTCCAAGACCTCAATGAGAAGAAGGTCCCCATTAACAGTCTCGTGGAGAGGGAGATTGAGTTTGGCGAGGCCCAGGTAAAGACTGAAACTCTACATGTATGAAATATTTAGTTTTCGATGTTTTAAGTCATGACACCAGTAAACTTAATGCCATATATACATGCAATCACATAGGTTGTATCAATTTTGTGCATTTCCTTTCTTTGGATGCAGGCTTTGAATTTGTTGAAAACTGCATTACTTTCTCCTAATGCACTAAGTGCCGTCTTCTCTCCTAATAAAGTGCGGAAGAGACGAACTTATCGGGGTTGACATGCAGCAAGGTTACAAGCATATGCTATCTTGATATTTATCAGGTTTTTTGTCGTTAATTTTCTATTTGTCCGCCAGCGGAATGTGCTGTGGATTGTTATCGACTCATATGGGAGGTGTTGTTAATATCTGATCAAAAGAAACTGTGAACGGCAACTTGGATTCATGGGATTTTGGAGTATATAATAGCAGTCGTATATGACTTGTTAATTTTAAGCCTCAAGTTTTGTATGCTTGTTTTGAGTGCTTTTGACTATAGGTGACACTCGCAACAAAGATCCATGCATATAGATTTGGATTCCAAATTCAGTGTTGAGATGGCTAGCTCAAGTTTTACATCTAAAATAACTAAATAATTAACAAAATGGAAAAAAAGTTGAGCTTTCCTACTTGTTATTCTGAGCATATTTTTCCTCCATTTATTTACCATATTCTGTTATAGTCGCCATGGCCTCTATGCTAGTTATCTATAATTGGTTTGCTAGTGCCTGCTGGAGAGGAGATGGGGGCCAACTTGGTCATCCAATGATTTCACCCATCATTATGTTTGGCTTTTATTGTCATCTTTCTTTGTTGAACTTCTGTTCTTTTACTTAAGCATTTTGCATTTTTTTTTTCCTTTCTCACTTAGTTATGTTTATAGATAGGCTAATTGATGCACATCTTAGCTAGCAAATTTTGATGCAGATTATCGGAGTCCTCACATCTTGTTTTTGCTTGCTTGCCATCCCTTCTTTTAGATATGTTTAGATTGTACTTTTCATATAAAAAAATAATTCATTTTTTTTTTGTGACGTGTACCATTGGATCATGCAAGATATGCTATTAAATCTATGCAGACAAATGATAGATAAAGTTTGGAATGCTTTGAGAAATGCGGGAGGCATAAGCCCATGGTTAATGGTGCAAAAAAATTCAATTATTCTTCCATGCAAAAATACAACCTGAATTTTTTTTTGGATAGGACGAAACATGAATTGAGATAGGATACATAATAGATAAAAAAAAAAATCCATCCATCCAAACTGAAACTTTATTAGAGAAGATAAAAATTCAGATATAAATTCAATCATTTTATTAAATAGATAATCCCATCCGATCCCCAATAGATCGAATCAAGTTAAACAGATGAAATGGTTAAAATATTACTACTTCTGTCTGGGATTCGCAAGCATCATCATGGGGCTCTACTTAAATAACGTTATCCTAATGATAGGCACCAAATATAGGCCCAAACTTCCTCATGAGTTTGTGGGAATTGGGATGAAATCACATTTTTAAGCCAACCTTGCTCTAGCTATAGGCAAACCAAGATTGCATGCCAATATGAATACCTAGCAGGGATGGCCGATTTAACGGAACTTGAGCGGTAGATGGGAAACACAAAATCAGAATCTCTCTCTCTCTTCCGGAACCCTTACACAAGGGTGCCAATGGGCTGAATCAAGCTGGATGGGGCCCAACTGTCGATCTGGCCCATGCACACAATGATAGGCTGCAATTGCCCATCTCTTAACCCACTTAAAGTGCCACAAGTCACGTTGCCGAGTTAACATCCTAAATTTTCCATTGAACATCACACTTGGAACTCAGGCAACCTCAAGAATTTATATGAATTTTTTGGAATTTTCCTAAAGAACACAATCTTGTGTCCTTCCATCGCAAATTTTGGCTTTCTTTTCAATTAAACCGATTACATTGACCCCTTGTTAGCTTTTCTGCAAGCAGGTCCTTCTCGGGTAATTTAGATGGGTATAGCCTCATCGTCGCTAGAACGAGGGGGACGAATAAATGTTCATAATCATGTGCATAAAGGCTCCTTCATGCGGTCTTGCATGAATTGAATACGAGCTCATGCTTAGAGGGGTTATCCTAGTAGTGGGAGCGTTCAACGTGTAGATCTGGTCGTCCTTTTAAACCTATATATATATATATATATATATATATATATATATATATATATGTTTATCATGTAAATGTTGTGAACATTGATGTGGCCCAGAAATCGGTATGCGCTAAATCCAATTTAATACCGTGGTACCATATGCACTGTCCACTATTTCCACCTTATTTATAAGCATAAAACCTTCGAAACACTAGAATATTTTGGGTAATCATGCAGCATTCTCTGGCCTTCTTCCAAGTGGAGGTATCTAAAAAAAAATTAAAATTTTTACGTGGCTTGCTTTGCAGAAAAGATGCACACAAATCAGATTTTGATTAAAAAAATATAATATAAAAATTTATATGAATGTATATTTAATTTTACATTAATTATTTATTGAAAAGATTTTGAATATTTATATACAATCAAAGAATTCAAATAATATCCACGGACTAGCTTTTTGGATGAAGTCTTGAATTGTTACAGATGGAGAAGAGGAGTCAACTGTAACTTATTCAATATTTTTTTGAATCTATTTCTTATCTTTTTATTATATGGCTCTTCATCAAAAGTTTGTAGTTTGCCGTGAAATCATACCTTAATATTTGGGGATGGCCATCCACATTGGTGACTTGTGGACTGCTTAGGAGGTGGAAAAATTAAAAAGGGAATTAAGAAGAGCATGAAATCAACTTGCAATGTTGATTTGCTGGCACATCTGATTAGAGAGAAACTCCGGTATCTTTCTCCAAAAGAAATCTTCCATTAATTCAGTGATTTATAAAGCCCTTATGATCATTTTTTTTCCGAGGGGAATTTACGCCAAGAAAAGGCCTTACATAACCACCAAGCACTGTTTCAGTTAGTCCTATACCACCAAATCATGACTCCTAGTTCGTTTTGTATCCCGTGTTATCAGTTTGCTCACCTATATATCCTTCCTTTTAACTGTAATTAACTTCCGCTCTTTTTAAAAGCTGGGGGGAAGCACTTCGCTTCCTCCATTTCCCTTCAAAAAAAAAAAAAAAAAAAAAAATCAGACATTCAACCCGTAATTTATATTTAGTTTGTTCATAATTTCCTTCCAGTTGTTCTTATCATCTGTATTATTTTGGGACATCAAAAGCATACTTTTCAAAATGCTGATTTTTTTTTTTTAAACCACCTCGGCACTTCACTTTGTACACCGCTTAAGTTGCGCACAACAGAACATGATGAAACTGCTCCTAGATGTGGAAATGGCTTTGAATGTTCTTTGGGTTTATATTAGTGCTGCCTTTACAAGTCTAGCGTTTAACATATGATACATTATCTTGTTTCGCATGTCCAAGGAAACATCTCTTGTGCACGAAACAGGTGCCTCGTGGCTTCATTCTTCCTACATCTTAATTGCCTTGGCATTGTGCATGTTGATTGGCTAACAAAATGTTCTTGTCGCTTCCGCCTTTACCCATCCACTTTTGTTTGATCTCGTGGTTTTTTGAAGTGTTTTGCTTGATTTTGTCAGAAGCCAAAGTTTGTTTTGTTTAGACACTGAAGACCTATTTGGCCGAGCTTTTGAAAAGTAAAATATTATTTATTTTTTTAAAAATAAAATAAAATATTTGATCAAATTTATTTTAAAAAATAATCTATTTCTGAGTGGTAGCAGAAGCAGTTTTTCTACTATAAAAAAAAATAGAAAATTGAAATTTCTCTTTGAAAATAGAAATAGAAGTAGAAGCAGAAGTAAAAAATTAATTTTTTTAACATAAAAATATTCTTACTCAAAATCATTATTTACTATAACTATTTTTATTTATTTGTATTTAATCCTCTCATTATTTACCATAAATACATATTTTTTTTCATAATTTGACAGTTAAAAATATATTTTTTAAAAATTTATCAAATATAAATTATTTTTCAAATACTGATAAAAGCACCTATAAAATGATTTTATCTAATATAAATTATTTTTTTTATAAATTTTTTTAATTTTTATTTGAAAAAAAATAATTTTAAGATAAATTAATTTTTATGGCTTGACCAAATATAGGGATGGCAATGGGTAGGGTTTGGGTCAGATAATATACTACCCATCCCCAAACCCGAACTTAATACCCTATACCCAAACCCTACCCGATACCCAATCGGGTAAGAAAAGAGATACCCATCCCCATACCCAACGGGTTCGGGGATACCCGTGGGTAATCTATTTTTCCATACCCAATCCATACCCGCTCCATACCCAATCCATACCCGTCCATTCTATATCAAAAAAAAAAATAAAATAATTTTATGCATATTATCAATCAAAAATAGAATTATCAATTATATATATATACATACATACATACGCACATACACACTTCTAACACACACACACATACATACATGCATACATATATGCATGCATACATATACATACATATATATATATAATTATATATATATATAGAGAGAGAGAGAAAGAGAGAGTGATCATATATATGTATGTGTGTATATGTGTGTGTGTATATATATGTATGTATGTATGTATATATATATATATATATATATATATATATATACATATACATATTCGAATATATATATATATATATATTTGGATATGGATTCGGGTATTATCCATACCCATAGGTTCGGATCGGATTCGGGTAGAAAATAACACTACCCATACCCTACCTATACCCGTATTATAGTTTTCGGATTTTATCCAAACCCAGTCAAACCCTATTTTTCGGGTTTGACTGGGTTCGGATAGGATGTATACCCATCAGATCGGATTAATTTTGTCATTCCTAACCAAATAAACCCTTAGTCATGCTTTTGTGGTGCAGGGCTTTGAGTTTGTTAAAAGCTGTTTTGACCTCACCAAATCCAGTTTCTATATTTTTTCCACCAAACAGAAGAAAAGGCACCAAGCTCGCATCCCCAGTTGTATCACTTTAGCAACTAAAGTCTCCTTATCTTTTGTTTTGCTTCGTCAAACGGACTACTTTGTTGCATTCATGACAGTCTATTTTGTCACTTTATATTGTTACTATATTTACTAATACCAATTACTGTATTACTATTAAAAAAAAATCCCATACTAACAATAAAGTTGCTGCATTACTATCAAAAAAAAAAAAAAAAAATCTCCTTATCTTTTTCTCCCAGCTTTAACTATTTCTCCGGTTAAAAAAAAAAATTAAATTTGAGCTCATTCACTTGTATTTATCTTTTAAGCTTTTATTTAATAACCCACCACCCTCCCCACTTTTACAGGGGACGTACCGCTCTCCTCGCCGACTTTTGCGGGAGCGATATGGTGGCTGAACCATGGGCGTGGTTTGATGATGGATGGGTCGCACGACACGTGCGCACTGACCGAAATTAAGGGTCAAGCCGTTCCTTCCCGACCATACACAGGACACTTACATTTACATGTTATAATCTCTAAAGAATCCAAGATATATGGACCAAAAAATAAAAATAGAAAAAATCTAAGGGGTTAAAAAATATTTGGAAGAGAGCTACTTCATAATGTGTAGTTTTCTGTTTTGTGATCCTTAGATGATGATGATCATGACCATGTCATGATCATGTTGATTTTTTTTATTTGATTTTAGATTTATATATTTTCTTTTTGAGTTTAGAATTGAGGTAAAGAGGATACTAATTCTACAGTATTGCATAATTGCTACGGTCTTATGGTCACATTTAATGTGAAACTCAAAAGAAAAAAAAATTTCTATTTGCAGCTAAAGTTTTTTTTATTGCCGGCTTACAATATGGTATAAAGGAATTGGGTTCAAAATTAAAATAAAAAAGATACTATATATATATATATTAGATAATAGATACAAGTATCCTTGAGATTCTCAAGGATCCACATCCAAATCTCTATAAAAAAATATTTGGGAGAGAGCTGCTTCACATTGTGACCCTCAAATGATGATGATGATGATCATGTTATTATTATGGTCAATTTTGTTCATTTGATTTAGATTTGGATGTGGATCTAATATATGTTTTTCATTTGATTTTAAAATTAAGATAGAAAGGATACTAGTTCTACAATATTGCATAATTGCAACCGGTCTTGTGATCACATTGAATGTGAAACTCCAAAAGAAAACAAAAAATCTATGTGCTGCTGAAGTTTTCTTATTGCTGGCTTACAATGTGGTATAAAGGAAATGAGTCCAACATTAATATAAAAGAGATACTAATTCTATATATACTATATAATAGATACAATTATCCTTGTAATTGCAAGCGGAAACTCACAAAAGAAAAGAAAAGAAAAAAAAAAAATCTTATCTGCTACTAAAGTTTTCTTATTGTTGGCTTACAATGTGGTACAAGAGAATCGGTATTCTGGAGTGCCAACAACATCAAAAGTTCCAACAATCCTCTTTTACCAAATGTTCACCCAACAACACGTGGGAATATTTTGATAAAATAACAGGTCCATAACCATCGGATAAAAGAACTGATCCATAATCACTAAATATTTATCTAGATAGCAGCATCCTTACCATTTTAGACAGGTGATGGGATTTGGTTTTGCAAGATGTTGGCTCTCACTTCAACTTTGAGCTTTGATTCCATGAGTCTCAAGTTGGTGTACGACTGGGTATGGGCTGCGGCCCAGAGCCTCAGGTGAGGCTGGTTGCTTGTGTCAATATGGAAGATGTACTTTTGCCTTTGAATCTTTAGATCCCCTGACGGCATCATGGGACTCTACGTAAATAACCTTAACCAAATGATGGGCACCAAACATAGGCCCGAACATTATTTAAAAATTTCAGTATTTCTTAATCCTAGCAGGTTGATTTCTAATGATTATCTGTAGGATTCCGGCCCTAATGCTTTTACACTAGTTTATGTCACCCTGAACGTGGCACCTCCAGTCTGTGTGCAAAGGAGAATGACCATTGAGATAATTGCAGGATCTTTTTCGTACACTGCATCTTAATTTGGATCTGTTAATGGATCAGTCATCTCCTTTTATTCAATATCAATGGCCTACTGTCTATCGGCAAGAATTAGTACCACATTATTTAAGGACAGAAATAAAGGAATGTAAATGATTCTTTTAATACAAATAGAGCTACATTTTCAAATGTATTGGGACTCCGTAATTGTCGGTTGACTGACGATAGTGTCATTCTTGTCCAGATCCCATTTGATTGGGATAGGCTCAAAAATTTCTTCTTTTTTTCTCTGATAAATGAGAATTTCTAAATTTTCAAAGCAGCTACGAAGTCGAAGGTTGATTCTAACTTTTGCATATGGTCACCGTCGAGATCCTCAACCGATGTGAGATGAAAGAATAAAATATTCAAATTGTCTCTTCCGCATAGAAGAGGGGTTGAATTTCTTTCACAATCTCAACAATTGAATCGTGCTTTATATATTTTTCAAAATATAACAGATATTTTTTATCCATCCATGACATAAATTATGAAATTCATATCATACCTTAAAATATATATATATATATAATATAATTTAATAATTGATGTCATAAAAAAATATCAATAATTTTCTTCGTATGATAGATACAATCCAAATCCAAAAATAAGATAAAGAACAACAAGGCTATCTCTCTCTTCTTTTCCCAAAAAGTCATTTGATTCTTGAGTCCTAATCAAAGATGTTGGGATATACCGACCGATCCCTTTTACGCCGACTCACCCTCGAGCTTGTCCGATCGATGCCCGACTCTATCGACCGCACCGACCGACGACTGCCGACAGTAGCTACCGACATTATCCGAGATGACCCATTCTGTTCCCGACTAGCCGAACGGCGAAGCCCAGATTACCGACTCACTGTCGGACGGAGGTGGCAGCCGACGTCCGACTCCCGCAATGCGCCAGACCAGCCGACGGTATCCCCGGATCTTCACCCGACGTCCCGCAGCCGAATACCGACGTATGGTCGGTCAGCTCCCCCAAACGCCGTACGACTGCTATGGACTGCTGTCCTGACAAGCACATGCGACGTGATCATTCTGGGGGCATCGTCCTGCCAAGGACATAGGTCAGCCCCAGTGATTTGACAGCCCACGGCGATTTGTCAGTCCGCGGTGACTCTGATAGCCTCCGACGATTTGACAACTCTCCGGTTGTCTGCGCCATTAATGGCGGGACCATGCCGCGCTCTACTATAAAACGGGGAAGGCAACAGTGTTGGAGGAAGGTTTTTCTAAGCTCCTGGGCTCTCTTTCTCTCTCTCTCTCTCCCTAGCTCTCTCCCGCTGAGCCTCTGATTGTTTTCTACTGTTGCCTAGTCTCCTCTTTGATTTGACCGTTGGAGGGTCCCTGTCGGAGGCATCTCCGGTCAGTATGGACTTCTCTTGCAGGTGCTCGTTCTCAACGACCAGACGACGAGGGGATTGGCTGCAACAGGTTTGGTGCGCCAGGAAGGGGCTGGATCACGACCTCCATAGAGCTTCAAAAATTCTTTCGAGATGACAAGAACCAGGGCTCAGCGATCGAGAGCTACCGGATCGGCGAGACACTCTTCCCACCGGGAAGAGGTCTCTCCTCCACCCTCCATGGCGGAACCCAGCTCTCCGCATCCTGTGGTGACCACAGAGGCGTAGATCGCGGTGATCGTGCGGCAGATGACTGTGCTGACGGATGCAGTCAAGAGCCTTCAACAACAACCAACCCGATTGCCGCACTCGTCGGTGGAGCAACCAGCGGTGCACCCGATGCCGTCCAGGAGCAGCCGCCGACGCCCGCATCGATCTCCGTCTCCTCCTCAGGAGCAGCCGTCTCAGCACTCCCACCGAAAAGGAGAGAGGCAGCCATGACGTGACACCCATCGGTCTCAGCGACCCTTTCCTTCCCAGTTGGAGCGAGCAAGGAAGGAGAAGCGACCGCGGACACCATCCGCTTTCCTCTCAGATTCATCGGGAGACTCGACCCATGGGATCTCCCAACACCGACGGATCGATGACTACAAACGTAGGTTCGAAGAAATCGACCGTCGTCTTGCCCAGCCCCAGGTGGACGGACAGAAGTCTTCGAACGATGTCGACTTCCAGACCACCCAACCTCTCTCCCGACTCATCCTCGACGAGCCGATTTCTAGTCGGTTCAAGATGCCTCATGTGGAGCCTTACGACGGCTCCACCGACCCAGTTGACCATCTGGAGAGCTACAAGGCTCTCATGATGATCCAAAGGGCAACCGATGCCCTCCTCTGCATCGGCTTCCCCGCCACACTTCGCAAAGCTGCCAGGGCCTGATACTCCGACCTCCGCTCAGGAAGTATCCACTCCTTCGGGCAGCTCGAGCATTCTTTCGCGGCTCATTTTTTGCACCAGCCGGAAGCCATCACGAACCTCGGACAGTCTTTTCTCCCTCAAGCAGGGAGAAAATGAGATGCTCCGACATTTCATAACGCGATTCAACGCGGCCACGCTTGAGGTTTGAGATTTCAATAAAGACATGGCTATCTCAGCCATGAAGAGGGGGCTGAGAGGGTTCCGATTTACATACTCCTTGGACAAGACCTTCCCCCGGACATATGCTGAACTGCTGGAGCGCGCGTACAAATACATGCGCGCAGACGAAGGAGCTTTCGACCTATGCCTGATCGAGACCAAGGGTCCGAAGGAGAAGCGAAGGAAAGGTCGGGCTCCCATCGAGCCTAGCGGGCCCCCGACCGACAAACAGGTCTCACCCCAGCGACAGAGCCCGAGATTGCCCCGGCGGCAGAGTCCGAGGCCGATGCGTCACAGGTATGACTCCTATACTCCTCTCTCTGCTCTTCGTGCGCAGATTTTGATGGAGATCGAAGGAGAGGAATATCTGCGGCGGCCTCCACCTTTGAAGGCAAAGGGCCTCGATCGGTGAAAATACTGTCGATTTCATCGGGGCCACGATCACAACACCGAACAGTGCATCCAACTCAAGGATGAAATCGAGGCCCTCATACGTCGAGGGTATCTCAAAAAATTTTAAAAGAATCTGCCGACTCGACCCGTCCTCGACCGACGACCCCAACCGACTGAAGAGGCAGTGAACAACCAGTCCACGGTCGGGGTCATCAACATGATCTCAAAATGACTGGATCGGGGGACGACTGTTGGAGGGGAGTCAACGAAGAAGCTGCACCAAGATGATGTAATTACTTTTACAGATGAAGATGCTTGGAGAATCCAAACTCCCCATGGCGACGCTATTGTTGTCTCGGCAACAATAGCAAATTATGATGTAAGAAGGATCCTTGTTGATAATGGAAGTTCGACTAATATTTTGTTCTACTCGACCTTCTCCCAAATGCGACTGTCGGTGATCGGCTCGAGAGAGTCTCTGCACCCCTAGCAGGTTTCGTTGGAGATGCTGTCATGGTGGAAGGAGAAATTACTCTTCCCGTGACAGCTAGAATCGAACCACGACAAAGCACCGTCCACCTAACCTTTGCGATCGTCCAAGTACCTTTGGTCTACAACACTATACTTGGAAGACTCGGACTAAATGCCCTCAGAGCGATAGTCTCGACGTACCATCTGCTGGTTCGATTTTCGATCAAAAATGGAGTCGGAGAGATGCACGAAGATTAACAGCTTGCTCAACGATACTTCCAAATCTCTGCTCGAAGCAATGAATCGAAGGACTCCCTGACGGTAGACAAGTTGGACCAACGGGGAGAGGAAGAACGGGGCGAACCGACCGAACAGTTGGTTTCCATCCCAATAGCGGAGAATCCCGAACGAGTGGTCTGGGTCGGATCCCAATTATCCGACCCTGAGCAATGGCAGTTAATAGAGCTGTTAAAGGCCAATGCTGACATATTCGCTTGGTCGGCAGCGGATATGTCTGGCATTCCCTCGGAGATGATGACTCACCGACTCAACATTGACCCTGGAATGAGGTCGGTGAGGCAAAAGAAGCGGTCTTTTGCTCCCGAAAGACAGAAGGCCATCGACGAGAAAGTGGACAAGCTACTCGAGGTGGACTTCATCAGAGAAATCACGTACCCCGACTGGCTCGCCAATGTTGTCATGGTGAAAAAAGCCAACGGGAGGTGGAGGATCTGCATCGACTATACCGACTTGAATCGTACCTGTTCGAAGGACAACTTTCCACTTTCAAAAATCGATCAGCTGGTAGACGCGACGTCCGGCCATCGACTGCTCAGCTTCATGGATACCTTTGTCGGATACAATCAGATCCGTATGGCTCCCAAAGATGAGGAGCATACAGCCTTCGTGATCGCTAAGGACCTTTACTGCTACAGAGTAATGCCCTTCGGACTGAAAAATATCGGAGCCACCTACCAGTGACTCGTCAATAAGGTCTTCAAAGATCAAATCGGGCGCAACATGGAGGTATACGTAGATGACATGCTGGTGAAGAGCGCGCAGACTTCAGATCATGTCCAAGATCTTGAAGAAACTTTTTGTACTCTTCAACAACATCGGATGAGACTGAATTCAACTAAGTACACCTTCGGGGTGACTTCGGAGAAGTTTCTCGGGTTCCTCATTTCTCAATGAGAAATTGAGGTCAATCCCGAGAAGATAAAGATGATCATCGACATACGGCATCCGGACATCAAAAAAGAGGTACAGTAGCTTAACGAAAGGATCATCGCGCTCAGCCGATTCATCTCTCGATCGGTTGAGAGATGCCTTCCGTTCTTCAAAATCCTGAGGCAGGCGAAGGACTTCTCTTGGCCGGATGAGTGCCGGTAGGCCTTCGAGGATCTGAAGAGATATCTGGCCTCCCCACCGCTGCTTGTAAAGCTAGAAGTCGGAGAAACATTGTACCTCTACTTGGCAACCTCCCCAGAGGCGGTTAGCTCGGTGCTCGTCTGGGAGAACGAGAGCCGAATTCACCAGCCCATATACTACACCAGCAAAGTGCTCCACGAAGCTAAAGCTCGGTATTCAAAGGCAGAGAAAATGATATTCGCCTTGATCGTGTCTGCACAGTGACTCTGTCCGTATTTTCAAGCGCACGCTATCGTGGTCCTCACCGACCAGCCCTTGAGGGTGATCTTGCATCGCCCCGACACATCATGACGACTGGCGAAATGGACGGTGAAACTGAGTGAGTTCAACATTCAGTACCGACCGCGACCTGCCTTGAAAGTCCAGGTTTTGGCTGACTTTATTGTGGAGTACCCGACAACCGACCAAGAATCGAAAGGCGGGAGCTCCAAAGAGGCTGCAACCTCTGAATGTGACCCCGGGTCTACCTGGGTATTGCACATCGACGGAGCTTCCAATGCTCGAGGGAGCGGGGCCGGGTTCGTGCTCACCAACTCGGAGGGAGTGGTTATCGAGTACGCTCTCTGATTCGACTTCAAAGCCTCCAATAATCAAACTGAGTATGAAGCGCTCCTCGCTGGCTTGAGAGTAGTGAAGGAGCTTGGGATCGACAGCCTCAGAGTCTTCTCCAACTCCCAACTGATCGTGGGACAAGTCAAAGGCGAATTCGAGGTGCGGGATCTGACCATGGCAAAATATTTCCAAAAGGTGAGAGATCTTGTGGCACACCTCAAGTATTTCGAGATCTCCCATATTCTCAGGTTGGAGAATGCTCGGACCGACGCACTCTCCAGGCTTGCGACATCAGCCTACGACACTTTGGGCCGGACACTTATGGAGAGTCTCGGGCAATCGAGCATCGACAGGGCCGAGGAGGTACTGCAACTGACGATCGAACTGAGCTGGATGGATCCGATCGTTCAGTATCTGACCGACGGAACCAGCCCTAAAGACTCTGCAGAAGCCAAACGACTCCGATGGGCGGCCTTCCAATATGTAATGATGGACCGCCGACTCTACAAAAGGTCGTTCTCCCTTCCCTTGCTGAGGTGCCTGGGATCGACTGACGCGGACTACGCGCTCAGAGAGGTACATGAAGGGATCTGCGAAAATCACTTGGAGGGCAAATCTTTGGCCTACAAGGTCCTGCGACAGGGTTACTACTGGCCCACCATAAAAAAGGATGCGACTGAGTTGGTTCGGAGGTGTGAGCCGTGTCAGAGGTACGCTAACATACAACACCGACCCGCCAATCAAATCACTTCCATTATCGCCCCGTGGCCCTTCACCCAATGGAAAATCGACATACTCGGTCCTTTCCCTCCGACGTCTGGCCAAAGGAAGTTCATAGTCGTCGCAATCGACTACTTCACTAAGTGGGTGGAAGCCGAACCTCTGGCATAAATCACCGAGCGAAAGATGAAAGACTTCGTCCAGAAGTCCATCATCTTCAGGTTCGGACTACCGCACACTATTATCACTGACAATAGACGATAATTTGACAACCGAGACTTTCGGGAGTTCTGTGCGAGATTTCATATCGCGCACAGACTGACCTCGATCGGACATCCACAGTCCAACGGCGAGGTCGAAGTAACCAACCGAACCATTCTGCATGGACTGAAGACCCGACTGAATAAAGCCAAAGGCCTCTGGGTTAAAGAATTGAATTCCGTCCTGTGGGCGTACCGAACGACACCCCGTATCCCGATCGAAGAATCTCCTTTCAGCTTGGTCTATGGGACGGAGGCGATGATCCCACTCAAAATCGGGCTTCCATCGACTAGAGTTGAGCAGCACTGCGAGCCGGGTAACTCCGAGTGTCGGAGAGCCGACTTGGACCTCATACCCGAACTCCGACACAAGGCTCAACTCCGCATGGCTTTCTACTGATAAAGAGTGGCCCGATACTATAATGCTAAGGTTAAGCCGAAGTTTTTCAGATCCGGAGACCTGGTCTTAAGGAAGGCGGAAGTTTCGAAGCCTCTGGATCAAGGAAAATTATCTCCGAACTGGGAAGGACCCTACAAGATAGCGGACACTTACAGGCCGGGAGCCTACCGACTGGAGACTCTAGAAGGAATGGTCATTTCTCGGATTTGGAATGCCGACAACCTAAGATTGTACTACCAGTGAACCCTGTGTGCCCTTGTTCGGAATACAAACTCAGTCTCAAAACTCTAGAGTCTAGAATCTCGGCTCTCTAATTGTGCGTCGGCGCTCGCCAGTAGTACGAACCCCGATGCCCCGACTTGGGCCCAATATTTCGTTGGAAATCTGCGGCCCGATCGCCGACGACGCATCGGACTCTTACGAGAATCGATATATCTACGTTGGTGGAAGGCCAGCGATGGCGATGAAACCCCTCTAAGTTGAAGCCACGCTCCTTCCACGATCAACTCTCGAGCTAGACGACTGGCTAACTTGCCGACTTGGCTTCGGCCAAGAAAGGCAAAATGCCAACGCGACCAACGTCGCGTTCGCGACATGCCGACCAGGTCACATCCGATCGAAGGATATTCGACTTACCACCGTTTATCACATGATGCGACGTATACGCCCGATAAAGAATCGGGCAACAGATGACCGACTTATCATCGTTATCTTAACCGAATGCATCGGATACTATTCGACTATCAGACTCTACAGATGATCGGGTCGAAGAGCTACGCCCGAAGGTCGATCGACACCCGACTCGGCAAACACACCTGACTTAGGTCTGGGCAATGGACGCTCGACTTAGACTCTCGGGTCGTACGACAGTCAGGACGCCGATCTAAAATCGGAGCTCGCTTTGCCTTTACCATGGCGCGCGCTACCGACTATCCCGGCTAACTATCCGGGACCTTACCGAACGAACTAACAAGGTACATCGGGCCTACGACCTATACGCTCGGGGGCGTTTCGGCGAAACATACATTTCAAGATATATTTCAGGATGCATAAAGGAAAAAAGTTGAAAAGTCCTCAATTTCATTCAAATATGAACTGAATTTACATAATTGGACTGAAGCCCGATTACAAGTACACTAAGTAAGAGCAAAAACAAAAGATGCTCCGACTACTCGTCGGAGTCAACTTTTTCAACCGAGAGAAGTTCGGGGGCGATCGACGTGGCTGCTCGGGTCGGAGTAGCATCGGGATTCAGAGCCGCCTCACCTTCGGTAACCTGATCCAGAATGGCTTCCTCCACGGCAGTATGATCTCCCGACGTCGGGTCGGCCACCTCTCCTGTGACTTGGCCCTCCGACCCTGGGGGAACGACGCTGTTGAGGTCAAGCTCCAGATACAAACCCTGGACTGCATCCCGGGCGTCCTCGTACCCCACTCGGTACGAGGCGAAATCACTCTCCAGGAGCTCCTCCCGATATTCGTTGGAGTCGCAGAAGTCCTCCATGGCCCGACTAATTGCCTCTTTCGCCGACTCTGCCTCCGCCCTCGCTATGTCTGCGTCAGCTTGAGCAGTGGACAAATTCTTCTCAACCTTGGCGAGATTCCCCAGACTCACCCGGAGTTGCTCGCGCTCGGCTTTGAGCTCACCGACGCAACCATCCCGCTCACACCGCAGCCGGCGAGCGGTACGGGACTTTCATTTGACTTCATCGCGAGCCAACTGTAGTTCGGCCCTCGAGGCAGTCAGGGCATCGGTAAGGTGGGAAATCTCCTCCTCAAGCCGGGTCTCACGGTCGACCGACTGCTTCAGCTGCTCGATCATTGTCGCCTTCTCGACCTCGGCGGCCTCAGCCCTATTCTTCCAGGCCGCCCGGAGATCGTTGAACCTCCGATACCCGACCTCCAGCTCGGACATATTGTAGATCAGCTGTAAATAACAGACCGATTGTCAGAAGACCGAACTGATAGAAAACAATGATGAAAATGAAAGGTGAAGAAGAGGAGCTCACCTGGATCATGGTCGGGTAGAAGGAAGCAAAAAATGCAAGGAGACAAAAGTCTCGAAGAAAGCTTCTCGAGGAGGGAGACAGGCATAACTACCTGAAACTTGGAACTGAAGGACCACTCGACCAGAGTCTCGACAACAGAACTATGAAAAGTGAAGTTTTGGATACAGGTGACCCTATATATATAGTACCCCTCGACGGTCGGGATGAGAGCACGCCCAACGAGGGTCTCCCGGATTTTGACACGTGGCAGCATCTGGGCCTTTCTTTGGTTCGACGATTCGACGCACCTACCCCAGATCAAGCCACGTCGCCTCCATCTGCCTGAACGGGTTCGGCCCAATGGTCCCCTGGCACGTGGCGAAAAATTCACGTCTCAGGATTCACTAACCGACGGCGGTTTGCATTCCCGAGGAGACGGCGGAAACGACGGTTCCTGTTCCCAATGGGATGTCTGACACCAATGGGACGTCTGATGTCGGACCGTTCATCGGTACGGTCGCCAGAGTCAGAGTATGATGTGACAGATATCCACTCCTTTCGCCCGAACCATCGCCCACGCGGAAACGCTGGCCAGCACGACATCCGACTCAGGAGTGGGGGGAGGGGCAACTGTTGGGATATACCGACCGATCCTTTTTACGCCGACTCACCCTCGGGCTTGTTCGACCGACATCCGACTCTACCGACTGCACCGACCAACGACTGCCGACAGTAGCTGCCGACATTATCCGAGATAGCCCATTCTGTTCCTGACTAGCCGAACAGCGGAGTCCAGATTACCGACTCACTGTCGGACGGGGGTGGCAGCCGACGTCCGACTCCCGCAATGCGCCAGACCAGCCGACGGTGTCTCCGGGTCTTCACCCGACGTCCCGCAGCCGAATACCGACGTATGATCGTCAGCTCCCCCAAACACCGTACGACTGCTATGGGCTGTTGTCCTGACAAGGATATGCGATGTGACCGCTCTGGGGGCATCGTCCTGCCAAGGACATAGGTCAGCCCCAGTGATTTGACAGCCCACGGCGACTTGTCAGTACGCGGTAACTCTGATAGCCTCCGACGATTTGACAACTCTCCGGTTGTCTGTGCCATTAATGGCGGGATCACGTCGTGCTCTACTATAAAATGGGGAAGGCAACAGTGTTGGGGGAAGGTTTTTTTAAGCTCCTGGGCTCTCTTTTTCTCTCTCTCCTTAGCTCTCTCCTGCTGAGCTCCTGATTCTTTTCTACTGTTGCCTAGCCTCTTCTATGATTTGATCGTCGGAGGGTCTTCGTCGAAGGCATCTCCGATCAGTATGGATTTCTCTTGCAGGTGCTCGTTCTCGATGATCAGAAGATGAGGAGATTAGCTGCAGCAAAAGAATTATCCGTTATCAATACAAAAGAGACTTTGTGCCTTTCTAGAGCCTCAGGTGAGGCCGGTTGCTTGTGTCAATATGGAAGATGTACTTTTGCCTTTGAATCTTTAGATCCCCTGACGGCATCATGGGACTCTACGTAAATAACCTTAACCAAATGATGAGCACCAAACATAGGAGCGAACATTATTTAAAAATTTCAGTATTTCTTAATCCTAGCAGGTTGATTTCTAATGATTATCTGTGGGATTCCGGCCCTAATGCTTTTACACTAGTTTATGTCACCCTGAACGTGGCACCTCCAGTCTGTGTGCAAAGGAGAAAGACCATTGAGATAATTGCAGGATCTTTTTCGTACACTGCATCTTAATTTGGATCTTTTAATGGATCAGTCATCTCCTTTTATTCAATATCAATGGCCTATTGTCTATCGGCAAGAATTAGTACCACATTATTTAAGGACAGAAATAAAGGAATGTAAATGATTCTTTTAATACAAATAGAGCTACATTTTCAAATGTATTGGGACTCCGTAATTGTCGGTTGATTGACGATAGTGTCATTCTGGTCCAGATCCCATTTGATTGGGATAGGCTCAAAAATTTCTTCTTTTTTTCTCTGATAAATGAGAATTTCTAAATTTTCAAAGCAGCTACGAAGCCGAAGGTTGATTCCAACTTTTGCATACGGTCACCATCAAAATCCTCAACCGGTGTGAGATGAAAGAATAAAATATTTAAATTGTATCTTCCGCATGGAAGAGGAGTTAAACTTCTTTAGTAATCTCAACCATTGGACCGTATTTTATATATTTTTTAAAATATAACAGATATTTTTTATCCATCCATGACATAAATTATGAAATTCATATCGTACCTTAAAATATATATATATATATATATATATATATATATATATATATATATATATAATATGATTTAATGATTGACGTCATAAAAAAATATCAATCATTTTCTTCGTATGATAGATACAATCCAAATCCAAAAATAAGATAAAGAACAACAAGGCTATCTCTCTTCTTTTCCCAAAAAGTCATTTGATTTTTGAGTCCTAATCAAAGGATTATCCCTTATCAATACAAAAGAGACTTTGTGCCTTTCTAGATGCTTGACATGTCTACCAGAAGATGAACAAAATTGTGGACTGAATTGCCTCTAACACAGCGGAGTACTTGGAAGGAGCTTTGTGGACCGACTTATCTCTTGTTTCATCGATTTGATAATATTTTATTTTTAAATTTTTTTGGATATATTCATGTCCTATGGATATGACTATTCTACCTTTTAAAAAAAAAAAAATTCCTGCAATTATACCATTTGTGAGCCAATGGTAGTTCGTGGTATCCTAGCGTTTGCTTTTGCCGGTTTTTATTTTTTTCCGATTATCCACATCGAAAATAAACGGCGTACTTACCCCAAAGCCAGAGAGGAAAAAGAATCAGGAAGCCGGTAAAGATTTTTTTTTAAAAGAATATAAAGGAGCATCTTCAATACACACTAAGTAAAATACTTGTTACAGATGCCACCAGCAAGCTTAATACAACATCAACAGAAAGAGTCAGCAAAAGATGATGACCAGATTTACAACATAACAACTGGACTTCCAAAAGGAGAGACATAATATAATATAAAGCATGAAACGAAAAATAATAGAGCTGGTGTTGGACGTGGGAGGACTGGCATTTGAATAGATAGTCAGAGCAGCTGATGATAGAAATGTAGAGATCCTTGAGATGCTAAATGTATTTGGCAATATAAATTTGAAAATAGATGCGTGTTTTTCTATAGCAGTAATGAACTCGCAAGATTTGAACATTCATGCTAACCATTCATACTGCCTGAATTGGATCAATTCCATGATTACGAAAGTGGCACAGGAATTGGCACATAACAGCAATAGTACCATGATGCGATAAAGTAGACAGCTGATAAAGATATTTGATCCGTCGTTCCTCAACCCTATGCAGAAGAGCCACTCTTTTTTTTTTTTTTTTTTTGTCAACCAAGAGGTAAGAAGTATTTGGAAGAGAGCTACTTCACGATGTCACAATGTGCAGTTTATGGTTTTATGAACCTCTAATAATGACGATTTTGGATTTGGGATTTCATAATATTTTTCATTTGGGTTTAGAATTAAGACGAAAAAGATACTTGTTCTACATATTACATAAATTGCTATGGCTTTGTGATCACAGTTAATATGAAAACACAAAAAGGGAAATCCTACCTGCTACAAGTACAAGAATTTTCTTATTGATGGCTCAAGAGGAGGTTTTGGGAATTGGCTTCAGAAGTGAGCTAAAAGGATACTAATTCTATATATTACATAATAGATACAATTATGATGGAGATTCCATAATTACAAATGTAAACTCGGAAAGGAAAAAAAAATTCCTACATTCCTACCTGCTAGTAAAGTTTTCTTGTTGTTGACTTACAATGTGGTATGAGAGAGTTGGTACATTGGAGTGCCACCAACACGGGAATTTCCAACATTCATCTCTTTTAGCATATTCACCCAACAATACATGAGAATATATTGATAAAATAACTTACAACCATTGGCATTTGGTTTTGCGAGATGTTGGCTCTCACTTACAGCCTTGACCTTTGATTCCACCCGTCTCAATTTGCTATTTTTCTCAGGGGCATAGCCTCACACAAGGTGGAGTGAGTACGAGATGAGATCTTCACTAAAAAAATTATTTGGTTGGTATCGATATTAAAGATATGCTTTTGCCTTCGCTAAGGTGCTCGGATGTCTTAACCTGAAGCAATTCCATTTTTTCCTTTTTTTTTTTTTTTTTTTTCAGAAAAGAAAAACCCAAAATAAACAATTCGACTTTGAATCCTTAGATCCACAAAAAGCATCATGGGACTCTACGAAAATAACCTTAACAAAATGATAGGTCGTACCAAAAATAGACCTGGGCATTATTTAAAAATCCCACTATCTTTTAATCCTAGCAGGTTGATTTCTATTGATATCTCTACGATCCCATCCTTCTGCACTAATTTATATCATCCAGGGAATCCCTCCTTACGTGGGCCCAGTTCTTTGGAATTTACCATTTCAGATTCCAAACGACACCTCCAATCCGTGTGCAAAGGAGAATGACCATGGAAATAATTGCAGGATCCTTTTTGTCCGCTGCATCTTAATTTGGATCTTTAAGTGGGTCATTCATCTCCTGTGTCAATATCACTAACCTATCGGTTATTAAGAACAGAAAAAGGAATATAAATAATTCTTTTAATACAAATAGAAAATTAGACATTCAAATATACTATAACCACATCGTTGTTGGCCGACCGACGATTGTCTCATTCTTGTGCAGATGATCGGAATAGGTTAACAAGTTCGGAATATTCAAAACACTCTCGAAATCGAAAGTGATGTCTTCCTAGCAGAAATTTTGGAATTATGCTTAGACTTTTACACTAGTCCCCGAAGAATGAAGACGAGGACCCAAGCCTCCATCACGTTTTTTTTTTTGGTAGAAGCCTCCATCGCTTTCTTTAACAAGCAAACCAACAACAAGTGGGTGTAGATCTTAACAGAGGGAGGAATACTGAATCAAATAATTTGTTACCGGAATACTTGATCTTGGATATTTTGTTAATTTGATGAAATGATAGCCATTCATCGAAAAGTCAAGCAGCCATAAGTTTCTAGTTTTCCGGGTTGGAATTTTTTTCGTCAGTCGAGTATTGGACGTCGGATGAGCTTCAACAAGGTATGGAGATCTTTGTCTTATCTTCACGTCGCTCTTTGGAAGGGGAGTGAAAATAATTTTTCCAACTATCTCAACCTAAAAGTCATACAAGCGCATGCAAGTCCCATATTCCTCTAAATTTCTCGATGTGGAAGCCTAGGATATATGGTAAGCCACATGGGTCGTTTCTATGTATGAAATGAATGAAACAAGGAGATCCCAATTTGGGATTGGGGAAGGCGTGAAACGTCTAATTAGTAAGTAGATGGATCGATCCAATGGACCATTCCAATAGTAACTCAAGACATCATCACCCTGTGTATTTAAATAATGCAAGATCAAGTGAGGGGTGCCCATTTTTGAATTTGGATTGGTCCATTGAATGATTTCTCGTGTGAAATGGTCTACAGCTTTCCAAAGACTCTCTCTTGCTTCCCCTGATTTAGATGGGCCACGTGATGATGGCTGGTGTACAAATTGGGCTTCTAGATTAGAAATTTCAAAGATTCTAAAATTTTTGAAGACCATTAATTATGTTGTAAGTTTTATATGCCGGTTGGACTCTCGCCCGTCAATAACAATTCGCATGATTAGAATTCAAATGTTATGGGCAAGATCTATTTGTTGCTTTGATAAGAACGGGTAAGATAATTTAAATTTATTTTTTAATTCATTGATTCTTTTGCAAGCTTAGGATACACTACACATATCTCAAAATATTTTGAATTCCATTATTTATCTATCTATGTAGATCTCAAAATAATGAATGGATGATCAAATGGTGGATTCGTGAGAGCGAAAAGGTGAATCCTCCCCTGAGCCGGTGTCATTAATATGGTTGGCTAAGAATAGCCATTAATTTATGCACAATTTTTATTTTAATGGCACCAATTCCCAAATGCCATGCAAGGCTATGAAATATAGTAGGGAATAGATTAGTCATTTCAAAAGTATCTTTCCCTCTTTTCTCACCCCACTACATAGATTCACTTCTTGAGATAAGTTTATTAATTTAAAAGAAAAATCCTACCAAACAAGCTAGGGGTCACACCTACATGGAAAAGTTTGGATGTGCACCACAAATTAATTCTAGCCTAGCCTACCACTTATCACTTAAATTCCATTAATCAGCACTTAGCATGCATCTAATAAGATTGTGGCTGGTAGCACTTACATTTACTTCATTAGATATGTTGAGAAAATTTTGTTTTATAAATTGGCTGTAAATATTGAGAATGTGCAATTACTATTGATGTGCGCATCTCATTCTTACATTTTGAGAACTAGACTCCAATTTCCCATGACACGAACAATGTTTATATTAATTAGAATTTAAAACGTCTTTATGACGCAAACTTCTTGTCTGGTGCAACGACTTCACCTTGTTTGATAGGTTTTTGGTCATCGATAAACCAATCATGCAAATGAAATGCTAGACTAACTGTCTTGGACAAGAGTGTCATTTTATATTCGTGTGTGCACGTAACGTTGTCTGTCTTTCAACCCGAGGGACCACGAAGATGTTCTATTGAATATTCTTTCCTAGAGGAAATGGGTTGCACCATTAAAGTATCTTTCTCGATAGGACCTATATAACCATATCATTGGAAACATTTAAAGGGATGTATGCTAAGAAATATCTGAAGGCATCTTACATTATTATTAAGGACTTCTTTACGCTAATTAGGTGGCTATCAAGTAAACCTACTACAGAAACTAGTACCCATCACCTGGTACAAGAGTGCTGGGAAATGGGTTCTCTACTTTCGTACAAGGTAATGCATGCAAAACATCTATACTAATGTATAAACAACAAAAATTTCAGCCCATGACGAATACGATCGAGTGCCAAAATTGGCAAACATCAAATACCATACATATTGTCTTATTATATATTGCAACTCTGGACACTTCAATCGGTCAATCTAAAACAAAAAGGCCATGTTGGGATCAAAATTGCATAGGGGGTCTTCAGAATGACAAAAACGGCCTTTTCTATCGGATGATGAGAAACCAATTTGTCCATCTTAAAGATGGATAAAAGTATCCATCCATTTTATAGATAAATGCTGTACATGTGAAACTAGCTTAGCAGACTTATTCTTTTTAGAAGAGCATGAGAACATAGATAAACCAGTCATAAGAAAGTTGACAAATATTCTCATGATAATTATCCTCCAAAGAAAGGGCCTTTAGAGTGAATTATATGATGATTTCATTTGATTCACACAAGTTTGCAATTTGTTTGTGATTTGAAAAAAAAAAAAAAGGATAACTATCATTTATGCAAGTGCGTGTCGGCTCATAATTAGAATTAGAATCGAAATAGAATGAAATGAAAATCCGCCCATACTCTTGGATGCATTTGTAATGTGAAAGGAGAATAAGAAATTTTTGGAAACAAAAGGTACGTTTGGAAACTCAATTTAATGAGAGATATTTTTGAAAAATTAATTTTTTAATATATATCTAATGGGCTATGATCTGGAATGTATCAAAATAATTCAAATTAAGTATACACTGGTTAAAAATATCTGTGTTACCATATACACGGAGCAAAAATAAGCACAGATTCATCGGATGTTCTAAGCCTAAAATACTGTCTACATTCAGAATACAGGAACGGGATGGTGCCGTTGCATCCTCCAATCTATCCTCTCCCTTGGTTTTGAAATAGCTAGGAAAAGAAAGCCATCTGTAACATCTCCCATCCAAACATAGCAATAATTCCAGGTCATATACAACTAAGCAGTTCTTCCAAAAACAAGAATGGAACGGCAGCACAGCCTCTCAACGAAAATAGCGCGATGCGAGAGGGGCACGATCGTAAAATCAAACCACTCCCCGCGAGATTCCCGGTTCGGTTCGCCCGAGAGAATGATTCCCTTCATCCGAGAGGTCAACCGTTTGGATCGCGCAATATTCGCTTCGAGAGCTGTGCAGACAGATGGGAGCCGGGATCCAACGGTTGATCAACACGAACTCGAGATTCTCCACTCCATTGCTCCTCGTGCAACTATAAATAACCACCTCCCTCCTAAGTCCTAGGGCGCCACAAATTCCTCCCAAATCCGGGGGAGAGAGATTAAAAAAACGGCGAAGAAGAACGAAGGCGGACGTCGATGCAGTCGATGGACGTGGAGAAGATCCCCGCCGGCGGCGTGGAGAAGATCCCCGGCCGCGGCGTGGAGGATGAGGAGGACTCGCCGATCGAGCAGGTGCGGCTGACGGTGTTGACGACGGACGACCCGACGCTCCCGGTGTGGACGTTCCGGATGTGGTTCATCGGGATCCTGGCGTGCTCGCTGATGTCGTTCTTGAACCAGTTCTTCTCCTACCGGACGGAGCCGCTCATCATCGGCCAGATCACGATCCAGGTGGCGTCGCTGCCGGTGGGGCGTTTCATGGCGAGGGTGCTGCCAGAGACGAAGTTCCGGCTGCCGGGATTCGGGGATCGGGAGTTCAGTCTGAACCCGGGGCCCTTCAACATGAAGGAGCACGTGCTGATCTCGATCTTTGCGAACGCCGGCTGCGCGTTCGGCAACGGGTCGGCGTACGCCGTCATGATCGTGGATATCATCAGGGCCTTCTATAAGAGGAGCGTCTCCTTCATCGCCAGCTGGATTCTCATCATCACCACTCAGGTTATCTTCTTCGGTCCATCGTCTTCGTTTTATTTATTTATTTATTTATTTATTTTAAATTTGATCAGACGCTAACGTGTTAGGATACGGATGAAATGGTGCAGGTGTTAGGGTACGGGTGGGCAGGCCTGATGAGGAAGTACGTGGTGGAGCCGGCGCACATGTGGTGGCCGGGCACCCTCGTACAAGTCTCTCTCTTCCGGTACGTTGATTATATATATATATATATATATATATATATATATATTAGGATATAATTTTCGTATATTTGCTTACTATCTATCTGATTGCTTCAAAGTAGGATTGACGATCCAAAAAAGAGCTATCGACGAATTCTGATATGATCTAACTTCAATAATTTAATATTATTATATTTGATAAATTATGATTTAATGATTAAAAATTTTTGACTATCCGTAAATAATATTTTTATCTCAAATTTCAATATCTCGTCAAGAAGTAGGATAATTTAAAATCGAACGTGACTTAAAATTTTTATCACATAAAATTATTATGATACAATCACATCATCTCTTTTTACATCATTTTTATTTTTAGGATAATCATCTCATACCAAATACCTCATAAGCTTATGCTCTTTCGGGGTTAATACAATATTTTTTTAACTTATAACATATGTTATTAATATAATGGCCCTCATTCTTACATATAATTGTAGTGGCCCTTTAGATGGTTCGGTCGTGATTTTTCTCATATATAATACTAATGACAAATCTAATATTTTTAAGATTTCAGGGACTCTTTATTTATTTTTTTTATTAAAAAGTTAATTACAGGATGAGAAAGCATAACTATTACAAGGAGGTTTCAATTTTGTACAGTGTAGTTTTATTTATCTAATTATAAGAATATTTTCTGTAATGATATGATATCTAATGGAAACAATAGTTACTGCATAAATTTTTAAAAATGAAAAAAAGAATAATTTAGCTGCTATGTTGGGTTGCAACGGGCCATGCACTATACTATAGTTGTGGGGCACTAAAAATAGAAAGGTATGCAATGTTTCATATCAAAATAAATATGATTTTTTTTTTTTTCAAAACTCTATTAAATAGTTATTACATATATAGACGGGTCGATGGAATGGTCATTAATTGACAAAGGTGCAGAGAGACACCATCTTGTCGACCCCTCGATGTACCCGCTTTCCCTTAAGTCTCGTCTTACTTTATACGTCGGCTCGTCGGCTTCCGTTCACGAGTTGTCTTTTTTGGTACAAGTTCGCGAGTTGTCTTGGTGCGCATGGCGGACGGCTCATTTGAAACGGAGAATACTGGGACCCAGCTTACGGACCCAGGCTGCCACAAGGCCATTATTATGTACATCAAGCGGTTCCTATTTGATTAAATAAATCCTTACGGTCTAAAATAATAACGTTATGTTTTGTTTCACATTTAATGTTTTATTTATCTATCTTGCTTATAATATTAATGACATTAAATTAATGTGCGGCATAGTCAAATGATTTTCAAATCAGGCGATGCTGCACATAATACTAAATAAGTCATGAAATGAGATGCTGTAAGCCAACTTGCTTGACATATACAACCAAAAAAGCTAAATACAGTACCGAGTAAAAATTAATAATTTTCATATTTCCCCTAATTGCGAATATACTTTTTAAAGATTATTGCCCTTCATATTACACTATAAGTTTTTCCCAGATCAATAATTTGCTTGTCAGTAAATTTATCATTATATGATAAGAATGCATCTTATTATATATAGTCATGTTAGCTGATAGGTGGAAAACAGAACCTGTGTTCCTCATATTTATGTATTGTTCCAAGCTATTTGAAACCGATGTTCACTTTTGGCAGCAGAGAAATTTATTCTTTCAACTCATTTAATAATAAAACATATTATGTAATATTCATAAAAAAAAATACAATTTTAAATGTTCAGGGCGCTGCATGAGAAGGAAGATCGCCGCACGTCAAAAGCCAAGTTTTTCGTCATCGCACTCGGCTGCAGCTTCGCATGGTATGCGGTTCCAGGGTATTTGTTTCCGACCCTCACGAGCATGTCATGGATCTGCTGGGTGTTCTCCAAGTCTGTCACGGCCCAGCAGCTTGGGTCCGGCCTGAGGGGACTGGGCATCGGCGCCTTCACCCTCGACTGGTCGGCGGTTTCCTCTTTCCTGTTCAGCCCACTGGTTTCCCCCTTCTTTGCCATTGTCAACGTATTTGTCGGCTATGTCATCATCGTCTACATAGTGACCCCGGTGTGTTATTGGGGTCTGGACTTGTACCACGCCAAGAGATTCCCCCTCTTCTCCTCACATTTATTCACCTCAGCCGGTCAACCTTATGATGTCACTGCCATTGTGAATAACCGGTTTGAAATTGACATGGAGGCGTATGAGAAGCAGGGGAGGATCAATCTAAGTGTTTTCTTTGCCGTGTCTTATGGTCTTGGATTTGCTACCATTGCTGCTACAGTTACACACGTGGCCTTTTTCTATGGAAGGTACGTCTGCTGTTTATTTGTGTGTTAGAATGGTTCTTGCATCGCTCACCTTTTAATTGCTCCGTGGAAGCAAACATCCTTTGCGTGCTTGAGAGTTCCAAAGCTCTATCATGTAAACACATAATTGTTAATGCTTTGGTTATAGTTCAGAGAACGAAGGAAAAGAAAAAAAAATATTAGTTAGAAGAAAAAAAAATAAGTATATCTTTTTTTTCTCTGGATTAAAAATTTAAAGAAGAAAAAATTTTTTTTTTTTTGAAAGTAAAAAAGAAAAAAAAATATTACAATTTTTTTTATTATTATACCCTTAAAAGGAAAAGATCTTATTTTTTAATTCTTTCCATCTTCTTTTTATTTTCATCGATTTTTTCCATCCATAGGAGTTTCAATTGGATGGGAGACTTAAATAGAATACTTGAAATAAGTTTTAGGACTGACATATAATATTAATTTTATTTTTTATCATTAAAAAAATAAGATGAAAATTATAAAAGATTCGCTAACTCTTAATTTCTTTCTCTTCAATTTCGTTCGATTTGGAGGGAAAAAAAATAAATTTAAAAAAATTTGTATTCCTTTCGTTCCTCTCATTGCCTTTTCATTTCTTTTCTAAAAAAACTCTCAATCAAGAAAGAGTAGTAGCTTTCTCTCTCTTTTTTTTTTTTTCTTTCGTGTTCTTCTCTTCCAACCAAAGCGCAAGTCATTTGCCTTTCTCTAATCTACGAATTACAATTTTAGTGTGCGGTGGTTCTGTTTAAATTAATAGCGTTTTACTTCAGTACTAGTGAATTGGATAAATGTGCAGGGAGATTTATGATCGGTTTCGTGCTTCATATAAAGAAAAACCTGACATTCACACCAAGTTAATGAGGAGTTACGAGGATATACCTGGTTGGTGGTTCCACGTCCTGCTGATAGTGACGGTGGTGGTTTCTCTAATCCTATGCACCGTGTTAAAGGACCAGGTTCAGCTGCCATGGTGGGCGCTCCTCTTTGCCTGCGGTATGGCCTTCGTCTTCACCCTCCCCACCAGCATCATCAGTGCAACTACAAACCAGGTACAAATTAATGCCTTACAGTCTTTACATATAATTTGTATAATTGTTCGACCTCTACGAGTCTAGTGCTTACTGTTTCTTGTTTTGCTCTTTTTTAAAAAAAGACCCCCGGTCTAAACATTATTACAGAATATGTCATGGGTCTGATTCAACCGGGGAAGCCTATTGCCAATGTGTGCTTCAAAGTTTATGGGTATATGAGCATGGCTCAAGCAATCTCTTTCCTCTCTGATTTTAAGCTCGGCCATTACATGAAGATTCCACCCAGATCCATGTTCATAGTTCAGGTACACTCAATTGAACTCAATACGTATCCGTCCCTCTCATCATTTTTATTATCTTTTAGCAGCAACTAGCTAGCTGCTCCAAAATATTCAATGTCCTCCCAACTAACTCTTCCCCGCAGTTTATTGGAACCATCATCGCTGGAACAATCAATCTTGGTGTCGCATGGTGGTTGCTAGGGTCCATCAAGAACATATGCGACGATCAGCTCCTTTCACCAAACAGCCCTTGGACGTGCCCGAGCGATAGGGTCTTCTTTGACGCTTCGGTGATCTGGGGTCTGGTTGGACCCAGGCGTATCTTTGGCCCACTGGGCAACTATGGAGCGCTAAATTGGTTCTTCCTCGGTGGAGCTCTAGGTCCCATTATCGTGTGGACCTTTCACAAGTTTTTCCCAGCCCAAACGTGGATCCCCTTGATCAACCTTCCAGTCTTGCTTGGAGCCACAGCTTCCATGCCTCCAGCCACAGCAGTGAACTACAATTCTTGGATTGTGGTTGGAACTGTGTTCAACTTCTTCGTCTATCGGTATCGAAAGAAGTGGTGGGAGAGGTATAATTACATTCTCTCTGCTGCACTGGATGCTGGCGTTGCATTCATGGGGGTGTTCTTGTACTTCACATTGAACCTGGAGAACGTAACTCTTGACTGGTGGGGAACTGCCGGGGAGCACTGTGAGCTTGCAACTTGTCCCACGGCGAAAGGGGTGCAAGTAGATGGCTGTCCTGTCTTCTAATTATCCATTCTGCATTTCATCTTTCTTTTATCCTTAAATCACTGTGCGTGATCAAAGTATGAAGAATTACAATAGGAGCAGCCATCTGCTGAAACTCGGTTTATTTTACTCAATTTATATTGTGCTCATTCATACAAATGATTCCTCGAAATGCTTAAAAGTACTTTGGTTGTTAGTCAATCAAAACCAACAGTTTCAATATCCATTAAATTTATTGGATTTGTTCACAGAAGTTGCAAATCTGAGTCTTCTTACGATAATTCTATGCTCCCCATTCTAATCTGCTTCAGTAGGCTCACATTAGCAAAGCAATCGACCACTAAAACTGCAATTGCTGCATCTACTACATTTCCTGTTCCTTTATATTTTTTACGCACCACTAATGAGTCAAAGGAACCATAAAAAGAAGTAGTTCGGTCCTGATCACGCTTGTGCAATGTGTAAATGCATCATATTCAACAATTAGGAGGTATCTGCGAGCTTCTGCTCCTCCCACATGGCAGTGCACCAACAAAAAACAGCAGAGAAGTCAGACCTCAAAAAGAATATGAGCAGAAGCAAACTCCAGGATGGAGGCCAGAGAATCCATAACTCCAGTCAGCCAACCCACGTTACTAGAAAAAGAGAATGGTTAGCGTCTGTGATCTCTTCGTGATCCTAGAAAATCATACAATGCTGAATGTGCTGGATGATTATATACACGCAAAAATTAAGATCCCATAGCAACAAGCTCTGTGTACTTAAGCAGAGAATCACACCACACCACTTTTATTAAAAGCTATGGAGACATACACGAAAATGAAAAATTTGCACCTAAACATAAGCAGTATAAACTTGCAGCCCTTTTTTTTTGGATATGCAGCCTCATCCATCTCCCTAGGTGTGCATATGCCAATATGTTGAGCAGCAAATATGAAGCCAGGCGACCATGTCCTCCAGCCATTTGCAGCAGACTAACCGATTAGCAGCATATAGGAGAACAACAGAAGAAGCTTCAGGACCGTGATGACTTGTGCCGGTAACACCAAATCAAGATTTAGTCAGAATTCTTGAAGTGATATTTTTGGATAGATTCTCTTCACTGAATAGTTTATGTGGCATTAGATTCTTCATAGAACGGTCATTGAAACATCATATAATCATTACATAAACATGATACAAATTTGTCAGCAATTACCACTCTTCTTAAACAAGCACCGGGATTCCATCCCACCTTGCTGTGCACATCCACATCCTCAAATTGAAATATTGAATGAGATATTAGATGAGATCAAACATTCTTTCTGGTTAAAGAATCAGATACCACTACCATCCATGAAGTTAAGGGTCTGAAAAAGAGTTCCATGCCCCTACATATCCTCACTCAGGTACCCTTCTCGGGCAGCTTGTGGCAATCTGCAAACCTTGCACCCCTGTACACTTCCATCTGAAGCAACAGCCACCGATATTTTTCATGATTCAAGACGTCCTAAATCAGGTGTCTCCTTTGAGCAGCTTGAAGACAAGCTGCAATTGTTTTGCCCCTGCACATCGCCATCTTAAGTGACAACAAAATTTAATCTTTTCTATGCACAACTCTCATCTGAAGAAAACATTTAAGTAGATTTTTTTTTTTATAAAAAAAAAAGAGAAAACATACATATTTATCACAGGTGAAACTGAGCTAACTTCTTAGTAATGCTTATTCATGCTACGTCTTATTAATAAAGAAGAAAATGGTGTAACAATGTCCTTAAGGTGTCAAACACCCTCACACTTTCAAAAATGTCCATTCTATGTTTGTACGTGCATATACATGAACAAAATGGGATAAAGTTTAACTCAAACAGTTCTGTGTTTATCTATTCTTTCATCATTTTTTGAAAGTATGTTAAATGTACTTCATACAACCACCAAACAAATTGTGCATTTTATTTTATTTTCTTTTATATTTTTGGACAAGAAAATATGCTTTCTTCTCTTGCTTTGTTATGACAGCTACTCCTTTCTCTCACACATAAATATGCTTTTCACCCTCATGCATTTCACAATATTAAAGTGCCATCAATTGGATCATGAAGTTCACCTACCTTTGTACGAAGAGGACCAAAGTTTTATAATCTTTAAGGAGAGCATGAGATCAAGGTAGATAATAGGGCAATGTTGTTACTATATACTCAACTTCCAGTCTGCTTGTCGAGTCATCTTACAACATATGCAAGGATTGGAATCCATAGAAAGCTTACCACGAGATGAAGACCTTTTGTTTCATGCAATACCCTTTCATAGAAAGCCTACTCTGATTGCCTTAGAAAGAAATCAACGACTATAATGTTGTAGTCACTAGCTGGACCAAATCAAATAGGTTGGAAAAACTTGAATTAGAACCCAGAAAACATGTTGAGCAGACCTAACAACACCGAATGTGAAATAATGAAATCAAATTCCAACACATCGGCCCTATTAATCCAAGGACCATGATCATGAGAATGTAACCTCAGCTAACTTAAGGCATAGGTTTGTGTCATTCATCTCGCTGTGCATTGAATTA
>NC_025996.2:11731086-11751448 GCF_000442705.2 Elaeis guineensis | reverse complement strand
ACACATGGGAATATTTTGATAAAATAACAGGTCATAACCATCGGATCAAAGAACTGATCCATAACCACTAAATATTTATCTAGATAGCAGCATCCTTACCATTTTAGACAGGTGATGGGATTTGGTTTTGCAAGATGTTGGCTCTCACTTCAACTTTGAGCTTTGATTCCATGAGTCTCAAGTTGGTGTACGACTGGGTATGGGCTGCGGCCCAGAGCCTCAGGTGAGGCCGGTTGCTTGTGTCAATATGGAAGATGTAGATCTCCTGACGGCATCATGCATGGACTCTACGTAAATAACCTTAACCAAATGATGGGCACCAAACATAGGCCCGAACATTATTTAAAAATTTCAGTATTTCTTAATCCTAGCAGGTTGATTTCTAATGATTATCTGTGGGATTCCGGCCCTAATGCTTTTACACTAGTTTATGTCACCCTGAACGTGGCACCTCCGGTCTGTGTGCAAAGGAGAATGACCATTGAGATAATTGCAGGATCTTTTTCGTACACTGCATCTTAATTGGATCTGTTAATGGATCAGTCATCTCTTTTATTCAATATCAATGGCCTATTGTCTATCGGCAAGAATTAGTACCACATTATTTAAGGACAGAAATAAAGGAATGTAAATGATTCTTTAATACAAATAGAGCTACATTTTCAAATGTATTGGGACTCCGTAATTGTCGGTTGACTGACGATAGTGTCATTCTTGTCCGGATCCCATTTGATTGGGATAGGCTCAAAAATTTCTTCTTTTTTTTCTCTGATAAATGAGAATTTTTAAATTTTCAAAGCAGCTACGAAGCCGAAAGTTGATTCTAACTTTTGCATATGGTCACCGTCAAGATCCTCAACCGGTGTGAGATGAAAGAATAAAATATTCAAATTATATCTTCCGCATGGAAGAGGGGTTGGACTTCTTTCGCAATTTCAACTATTGGATCGTGCTTTATATATTTTTTAAAATATAATAAATATTTTTTATTCATCCATAACATAAATTATGAAATTCATATCATATATATATATATATATATATATATATATATATATATATAATATAATTTAATGATTGACGTCATAAAAAAAATATCAATCATTTTCTTCGTATGATAGATACAATCCAAATCCAAAAATAAGATAAAGAACAACAAGGCTATCTCTCTCTTCTTTTCCCAAAAAGTCATTTGATTCTTGAGTCCTAATCAAAGGTGTTGGGATATACCGACCGATCCCTTTTACGCCGACTCACTCTCGAGCTTGTCCGATCGATATCCGACTCTATCGACCGCACCGACCGACGACTGCCGACAGTAGCTACCGACATTATCCGAGATGACCCATTCTGTTCCCGACTAGCCGAACGGCGGAGCTCAGATTACCGACTCACTATCGGACGGGGGTGGCAGCCGACGTCCGACTCCCGCAATGCGCCAGACCAGCCGACGGTATCTCCGGATCTTCACCCGACATCCCGCAGTCGAATACCGATGTATGGTCGGTCAGCTCCCCCAAACGCCGTACGACTGCTATGGGCTGCTGTCCTGACAAGCACATGCGACGTGATCATTCTGGGGCATCGTCCTGCCAAGGACATAGGTCAGCCCCAGTGATTTGATAGCCCACGACGACTTGTTAGTCTGCGGTGACTCTGACAGCCTTCGACGATTTGACAACTCTCCGATTGTCTGCGCCATTAATGGCGGGACCATGCCGCACACTACTATAAAACGGAGAAGGCAACAGTGTTGGAGGAAGGTTTTTCTAAGCTCCTGGGCTCTCTTTCTCTCTCTCTCTCTCTCCCTAGCTCTCTCCCACTGAGCCTATGATTATTTTCTACTGTTGCCTAGTCTCCTCTCTGATTTGACCGTCGGAGGGTTCCTGTCGGAGACATCTCCGGTCAGTATGGACTTCTCTTGCAGGTGCTCGTTCTCGACGACCAGGCGACGAAGGGATTGGCTGCAACAGGTTTGGTGCGCCAGGAAGGGGCTGGATCATGACCTCCGCAGAGCTTCAAAAATCTTTTCGAGATGACAAGAACCAGGGCTCAGTGATCGAGAGCTATCAGATCGGTGAGGTACTCTTCCCGTCGGGAAGAGGTCTCTCCTCCACCCTCCATGGCGGAACCCAGCTCTCCGCATCCTGTGGTGACCACAGAGGTGCAGATCGCGGCGATCGTGCGGCAGATGACTGTGCTGACGGATGCAGTCAAGAGCCTTCAACAACAACCAACCCGATTGCTGCACTCGTCGGTGGAGCAACCAACGGTGCACCCGATGCCGTCCAGGAGCAGCCGCCGACGCCCGCGTCGATCTCCGTCTCCTCCTCAGGAGCAGCCGTCTCAGCACTCCCATCGAGAAGGGGAGAGGCGGCCACGACGTGACACCCATCGATCTCGACGACCCTCTCCTTCCCAGCTGGAGCGAGCAAGGAAGGAGAAGCGACCGCGGACACCATCCGCCTTCCTCTCAGATTCATCGGGAGACTCGACCCATGGGATCTTCCAACATCGACAGATCGACGACTACAAATATAGGTTCGAAGAAATCGACCGTCGTCTCGCCCAGCTCCAGGTGGACGGATAGAAGTCTTCGAACGATGTCGACTTCCAGACCGCCCAACCTCTCTCCCGACTCATCCTCGACGAACCGATTCCTAGTCGGTTCAAGATGCCTCATGTGGAGCCTTACGACGGCTCCACCGACCCAGTTGACCATCTGGAGAGCTACAAGGCTCTCATGATGATCCAAAGGGCAACCGATGCCCTCCTCTGCATCGGCTTCCCTGCCACACTTCGCAGAGCTGCCAGGGCCTGGTACTCCGACCTCCGCTCAGGAAGTATCCACTCTTTCGGGCAGCTCGAGCATTCTTTCGTGACCCATTTTTTGCACCAGCCGAAAGCCGTCACGAATCTCGGACAGCCTTTTCTCCCTCAAGCAGAAAGAAAATGAGACACTCCGATATTTCGTGACGCGATTCAATGCAGCCACGCTTGAGGTTCGAGATTTCAATGAAGACATGGCTATCTCAGCTATGAAGAGGGGACTGAGAGGGTTCCGATTTATATACTCCTTGGACAAGACCTTCCCCCGGACATATGCCGAACTGCTGGAGCGTGCGTACAAATACATGCGCGCAAACGAAGGAGCTTTCGACCGATGCCTGATCGAGACCAAAGGTCCGAAGGAGAAGCGAAGGAAAGGTCGGGCTCCTGTTGAGCCTAGCGGGCCCCCAACCGACAAACAGGTCTCACCCCAGAGACAGAGCCCGAGATTGCCCCGACGGCGGAGTCCGAGGCCAATGTGTCGCAGATATGACTCCTATACTCCTTTTTCTACTCCTCGTACGCAGATTTTGATGGAGATCGAAGGAGAGGAATATCTGCGACGGCCTCCACCTTTGAAGGCAAAGGGCCTCGACCGGTGAAAATACTGCCGATTTTATCGGGGCCACGATCACAACATCGAACAGTGCATCCAACTCAAGGATGAAATCAAGGCCCTCATATGCCGAGGATATCTCAAAAAATTTCGAAGGAATCCGCCGACTCGACCCATCCCCGATCGACGACCCCAACCGACTGAAGAGGCAGTGAACAACCAGTCCATGGTCGGGGTCATCAACATGATCTCAAAATGACTGGATCGGGGGATGACTGTTGGAGGAGAGTCAACGAAGAAGCTGCGCCAAGATGATGTAATTACTTTTACAGATAAAGATGCTTGGGGAATCCAAACTCCCCATGGCGACGCTATTGTTGTCTCGGCAATAATAGCAAATTATGATGTAAGAAGGATCCTTATTGATAATGGAAGTTCGACTAATATTTTGTTCTACTCGATCTTCTCCCAAATGTGACTGTCGGCTGATCGGCTCGAGAGAGTCTCTGCACCCCTAGCAGGTTTCGTTGGAGATGCTGTCATGGTGGAAGGAGAAATTACTCTTCTCGTGACAGCTAGAACCGAACCACGACAAAGCACCATCCACCTAACCTTTGCGATCATCCAAGTACCTTTGGTCTACAACGCTATACTTGGAAGACTCGGACTAAATACCCTCAGAGCGATAGTCTCGACGTACCATCTGCTGGTTCGGTTTTCGATCAAAAATGAAGTCAGAGAGATGCACGGAGATCAACAGCTCGCTCAGCGATGCTTCCAAATCTCTGCTCGAAGCAATGAATCGAAGGACTCCCTGACGGTCGACAAGTTGGACCAACGGAGAGAGGAAGAACGGGGCGAACCGGCCGAACAGCTGATTTCCATCCCAATAGCGGAGAATCCTGAATGAGTGGTTTGGGTCGGATCCCAATTATCCGACCCTGAGCAATGGCAGTTAATAGAGCTGTTAAAGGCCAATGCCGATGTATTCGCTTGGTCGGTAGCGGATATGTCCGATATTTTCTTGGAGATGATGACTCACCGACTCAACATTGACCCTGGAATGAGGTCGGTGAGGCAAAAGAAGCGATCTTTTGCTCCCGAAAGACAGAAGGCCATCGACGAGAAAGTGGACAAGCTACTCGAGGCGGACTTCATCAGAGAAATCACGTACCCCAACTGGCTCGCCAATATTGTCATGGTGAAGAAAGCCAACGGGAGGTGGAGGATCTGCATCGACTATACCGACCTGAATCGTGCCTGCTCGAAGGACAGCTTTCCACTTTCAAAAATCGACCAGCTGGTAGATGTGACGTCCGGCCATCGACTGCTCAGCTTCATGGATGCCTTTATCGGATACAATCAGATCCGTATGGCGCCCGAAGATGAGGAGTATACAGCCTTCGTGATCGCTAAGGACCTTTACTACTACAGAGTAATATCCTTCGGACTGAAAAATATCGGAGCCACCTACCAGTGACTCGTCAATAAGGTCTTCAAAGATCAAATCGGGTGCAACATGGAGGTATACATGGACGACATGCTGGTGAAGAGCGCGCAGACTTCAGATCATGTCCAAGATCTTGAAGAAACTTTTCGTACTCTTCGACCACATCGGATGAGGCTGAATTCAACTAAGTACACCTTCGGGGTGACTTCGGAGAAGTTCCTCGGGTTCCTCATTTCTCAATGAGAAATTGAGGCCAATTCCGAGAAGATAAAGACGATCATCGACATATGGTATTCGGACACCAAAAAGGAGGTACAATAGCTTAACGAAAGGATCATCGTGCTCAACCGATTCATCTCTCGGTCGGTTGAGAGATGCCTTCCGTTCTTCAAAACCCTGAGGCAGGCGAAGGACTTCTTTTGGTCGGATGAGTGCTGGCAGGCCTTCGAGGATCTAAAGAGATATCTGGCCTCCCCGCCGCTGCTTGTAAAGCCAGAAGTCGGAGAAACATTGTACCTCTACTTGGCAACCTCCCCAGAGGTGGTTAGCTCGGTGCTCGTCTGGGAGAATGAGAGCCGAATTCACCAGCCCATATACTACACCAGCAAAGTACTCCATGAAGCTGAAGCTCGGTATTCAAAGGCAGAGAAAATGATATTTGCCTTGATCGTGTCTGCACAGTGACTCCGTCCGTATTTTCAAGCGCACGCTATTGTGGTCCTCACTGACCAGCCCTTGAGGGTGATCTTGCGTCGCCCCGACACATCAGAACGACTGGCAAAATGGGCGGTGAAACTGAGTGAGTTCAACATTCAGTACCGACCGTGACCTGCCTTGAAAGTCCAAGTTTTGCCTGACTTTATTTCAGAGTACCCGACAACCGACCAAGAAACGAAAGGCGGGAGCTCCAAAGAGGCTGCAACCTCTGAACGTGACCCCGGGTCTACCTGGGTATTGCACATCGACGAAGCTTCCAATGCTCGAGGGAGCGGGGCCGGGTTTGTGCTCACCAACTCGGAGAGAGTGGTTATCGAGTATGCTCTCTGATTCGACTTCAAAGCCTCCAATAATCAAGCTGAGTATGAAGCGCTCCTCGCTGGCTTGAAAGTAGTGAAGGAGCTTGGGATCGACAGCCTCAGAGTCTTCTCCAACTCCCAGCTGATCGTGGGACAAGTCAAAGGCGAATTCGAGGTGCAGGATCTGACCATGGCAAAATAATTCTAAAAGGTGAGAGATCTCGTGGCACACCTCAAGTATTTCGAGATCTCCCATATTCTCAGGTCGGAGAATGCTCGGACCGACGCACTCTCCAGGCTTGCGACATCAGCCTACGACACTTTGGGTCGGACACTTGTGGAGAGTCTCGGGCAACCGAGCATCGACAGGGCCGAGGAGGTACTGCAACTGGCGACCGAGATGAGCTGGATGGATCCGATCGTTCAGTATCTGACCGACGGAATCAGCCCTAAAGACCCCGCAGAAGCCAAACGACTCCGGTGGGCGGCCTTCCAATATGTAATGATGGACGGCCGACTCTACAAAAGGTCGTTCTCCCTTCCCTTGCTGAGGTGCCTGGGATCGACTGACGCGGACTACGCGCTCAGAGAGGTGCATGAAGGAATCTGCGAAAATGACTTGGAGGATAAATCTTTGGCCTACAAGGTCCTGCGACAGGGTTACTACTGGCCCACCATAAAAAAAGATGTGGCTGAGTTGGTTCGGAGGTGTGAGCCGTGTCAGAGGTACGCTAACATACAACACCGACCCGCCAACCAAATCACTCCCATTATCGCCCCGTGGCCCTTCACCCAATGGGGAATCGACATACTCGGTCCTTTCTCTCCGACGTCTGGCCAAAGGAAGTTAATAGTCATCGCAATCGACTACTTCACTAAGTGGGTGGAAGCTGAACCTCTGGCATAAATCACCGAGCGAAAGATGAAAGACTTCGTCTAGAAGTCCATCATCTTCAGGTTCGGACTACCGCATACTATTATCACTGACAATGGACGACAATTCAACAACCGAGACTTTCGAGAGTTCTGTGCGAGATTTCATATCGCGCACAGGCTGACCTCGATTGGGTATCCACAGTCCAACGGCGAGGTCGAAGTAACCAACCGAACCATTCTGCATGGACTGAAGACTCGACTGAATGAAGCCAAAGGCCTCTGGGTTAAGGAATTGAATTCCGTCCTGTGGATGTACCGAACGACACCCCATGTTTCGATCGGAGAATCTCCTTTCAGCTTGGTCTATAGGACGGAGGCGATGATCCCACTAGAAATCGGGCTTCCATCGACTAGAGTTAAGCAGTACTGCGAGCCGGGTAACTCTGAGTGTCGGAGAGCCGACTTGGACCTCCTACCCGAACTCCGACACAAGGCTCAACTCCGTATTGCTTCCTACTGACAAAGAGTGGCCCAATACTATAATGCTAAGGTTAAGCCGAAGTTTTTCAGATCCGGAGACCTGGTCTTAAGGAAGGCGGAAGTTTCGAAGCCTCTGGATCAAGAAAAATTATCTCCGAACTGGGAAGGACCCTACAAGATAGCGGACACTTACAGGCCGGAAGCCTACTGACTGGAGACTCTAGAAGGAATGACCATTTCTCAGATTTGGAATACCGACAACCTGAGATTGTACTACCAGTGAACCCTGTGTGCCCTTGTTCGAAATACAAACTCAGTCTCAAAACTCTGGAGTCTAGAATCTCGGCTCTCTAATTGTGCGTCGGTGCTCACCAGTAGTACGAGCCCCGATGCCCTGACTTGGGCCCAATATTTCGTTGGAAATCTACGGCCCGATCACCGACGACGCGTCGGACTCTTACGAGAACCGATATATCTATGTTGGTGGAAGGCCAGCGATGGCGATGAAACCCCTCTAAGTTGAAGCCACGCTCCTTCCACGGTCAACTCTCGCGCTAGACGACTGGCTAACTTGCCGACTTGGCTCCGGCCAAGAAAGGCAATATGCCAATGCGACCAACGTCGCGTTCGCGACATGCCGACCAGGTCACGTCCGGTCGAAGGATATTCGGCTTACCACCGTTTATCACATGACGCGACGTATACGCCCGACAAAGAATCGGGCAACAGATGACCGACTTGTCATCGTTATCTTAATCGAATGCATCGGATACTATTCGACTATCAGACTCTATGGATGATCGGGTCGAAGAGCTACGCCCGAAGGTCGATCGACACCCGACTCGGCAAACACACCCGACTTAGGTCTGGGTAACAGACGCTCGACTTAGACTCTCGGGTCGTACGACAGTCAGGACGCCGATCTAAAATCGGAGCTCGCTTTGCCTTTACCATGGCGCGCGCTACCGGCTATCCCGGCTAACTACCCGGGACCTTACCGAACGAACTAACAAGGTACATCGGGCCTACGACCTATACGCTCGGGGGCATTTCGGTGAAACATACATTCCAAGATATATTTCAGGATGCATAAAGGAAAAAAGTTGAAAAGTCCTCAATTTCATTCAAGTATGAACTGAATTTACATAATTGGACCGAAGCCCGATTACAAGTACACTAAGTAAGAGCAAAAACAAAAGATGCTCCGACTACTTGTCGGAATCAACTTTTTCAACCGAGAGAAGTTCGGGGGCGATCGACGTGGCCGCTCGGGTCGGAGTAGCATCGGGATTCGGAGCCGCCTCACCTTCGGTAACCTTATTCAGAATGGCTTCCTCCACGGCAGTATGATCTCCCGATGTCGGGTCGGCCACCTCTCCTGTGACTTGGCCCTCCGACCCTAGGGGAACGACGCTGTTGAGGTCAAGCTCCGGATACAAACCCTGGACTGCATCCCGGGCGTCCTCGTACCCCACTCGGTACGAGGCGAAATCGCTCTCCAGGAGCTCCTCCCGATATTCGTTGGAGTCGCGGAAGTCCTCCATGGCCCGACTCATTGCCTCTTTCGCCGACTCTGCCTCCGCCCTCGCTATGTCTGCGTCAGCTTGAGCGGTGGACAAATTCTCCTCGACCTTGGCGAGATTCCCCAGACTCACCCGGAGTTGCTCGCGCTCGGCTTTGAGCTCACCGACGCAACCATCCCGCTCACGCTGCAACCGGTGAGTGGTACGGGACTTTCATTTGACTTCATCGCGAGCCAACTGTAGTTCGGCCCTCGAGGCAGTCAGGGCATCGGTAAGGTGGGAGATCTCCTCCTCGAGTCGGGTCTCACGATCGACCGACTGCTTCAGCTGCTCGACCATTGTCGCCTTCTCGGCCTCGGCGGCCTCAGCCCTATTCTTCCAGGCCGCCCGGAGATCGTCGAACCTCCGATACCCGACCTCCAGCTCGGACATATTGTAGATCAGCTATAAATAACAGGCCGATTGTCAGAAGACCGAACTGATAGAAAACAATGATGAAAATAAAAAGTGAAGAAGAGGAGCTCACCTGGATCATGGTCGGGTAGAAGGAAGCAAAAAATACAAGGAGACAAAAGTCTCGAAGAAAGCTTCTCGAGGAGGGAGACAGGCACAACTACCTTAAACTTGAAACTGGGGGACCACTCGACCAGAGTCTCGACAACAGAACTATGAAAAGTGAAGTTTTGGATACAGATGACCCTATATATATAGTGCCCCTCGACAGTCTGGATGAGAGCACGCCCAACGAGGATCTCCTAAATTTTGACACATGGCAGCATCTGGGCCTTTCTTTTGTTCGATAATTCGACACACCTGTCCCAGATCAAGCCACGTCGCCTCCATCTGCCTGAACGGATTCGGCCCAATGGTCCCCTGGCACGTGGTGAAAAAATCATATCTCAGGATTCACTAACCGACGGCGGTTTGCGTTCCCGAGGAGACGACGGAAATGACGGTTCCTGTTCCCAATGGGACGTCTGACACCAATGAGACGTCTGACGTCGGACCGTTCATCGGTACGGTCGCCAGAGTCAGAGTATGATGTGACAGATATCCACTCCTTTCGCCCGAAGCCATCGCCCATGCGGAAACGCTGGCCAGCACGACATCCGACTCAGGAGTGGGGGGAGGGACAATTGTTGGGATATACCGACCGACCCCTTTTACGCCGACTCACCCTCGAACTTGTTCGACCGACGTCTGACTCTACCGACTGCACCGACCAACGACTGCCGACAGTAGCTGCCGACATTATCCGAGATAGCCCATTCTGTTCCTGACTAGCCAAACGGTGGAGTCCAGATTACCGACTCACTGTCGAACGGGGGTGGCAGCCGACGTCCGACTCCCGCAATGCACCAGACCAGTCGACGGTGTCCCCGGGTCTTCACCCGACGTCCCGCAACCGAATACCGACGTATGGTCGTCAGCTCTCCCAAACACCATACGACTGCTATGGACTGCTGTCCTGACAAGGACATGCGACGTGACCGCTCTGGGGGCATCGTCCTGCCAAGGACATAGGTCAGCCCCAGTGATTTGACAGCCCACGGTGACTTGTCAGTCCGCGGTGACTCTGACAGCCTCCGACGATTTGACAACTCTCCGGTTGTCTGTGCCATTAATGGCAGGACCACGCCGCACTCTACTCTAAAATGAGGAAGGCAACAGTGTTGGGGGAAGGTTTTTCTAAGCTCCTAGACTCTCTTTTTCTCTCTCTCCCTAGCTCTCTCCCGCTGAGCCCCTGATTCTTTTCTACTGTTGCCTAGCCTCCTCTATGATTTGATCGTCGGAGGGTCTTCGTCGAATGCATCTTCGATCAGTAAGAATTTCTCTTGCAGGTGCTCGTTCTCGATGATCAGATGATGAGGAGATTAGCTACAGCAAAAGAATTATCCCTTATCAATACAAAAGAGACTTTGTGCCTTTCTAGAGCGTCAGGTGAGGCCGGTTGCTTGTGTCAATATGGAAGATGTACTTTTGCCTTTGAATCTTTAGATCCCCTGACGGCATCATGGGATTCTACGTGTTGGGGAATACCCCCCGACCGACCGACTGATGGCCGGACCGACCCCCCGACCGATCGACTGACGGTCGGACCGACCGACCAACCGACCGACGGCCGGCAGCGACCGTCCGACCGACCGACTGACGGTCGGACCGAATATCTGACCGACCGACCGACAGCCGGCAGCGACCGACTGACGAACGCCATCACCGACCATTTAACGGCCCGTCGCCGACTGGGGATGTGTCGGGCGTGTCTCTCCCGACCGACTGAACCCGAAGGTCTGATGACCGACTCACATGAAACTCGCCGACCAACGGAAGGGCCCGACACCACTCGACGGGCCACCGACCTAGGGTCGGTCGGCTCCTCCGATCGCCGTACAGCCGCCAGATCTTGTCAGTTCTGACAGCGACATGCGGCTCGGCCATCTAGGGACATTGTCCTGCCAGGGGCATCGTCAACCCTGGTGATTTGACAACCCCCACGGCGATGTGACCTTTTCACGGCGACTCTGACAGTCCACAGTGAGTTGACAGTTCCTCACTTGTCCGTGCCATTAATGACGGTGCCATACCGTGCTCCACTATATAAATCGGGGAAGGCAACAGTGCAGTCGATTCGCTCCCCCTATTTCTCGACTCCAAAATCGCAGGCTCGCTCCTCTCTCCCTCTCTCTCTCCTCGATCGAGCTCTCTGTCTTCATTTCACTGTTGCCCATTCACCTTTCTGACTTGACGGTCGGAGGGTCCCCGCCGGAGCCGCCTCCGGTCAGTGTGGACTTCTCATTTTTGCAGGTGCGCGTTCTCCGACGATCGGGTGACGAGGCGATTGGCCGCAACAGATTGGCGCGCCAGGAAGGAGACACGATGACAAAGACAAGAGCTCAACGATCGAGGATAATCGGGTCGGCGAGGCACTCTTCCCGCCGGGAAGAAGCCTCCCCGCCACCGTCGGCGGCGGAGCCCAGTTCTCCACGCCCCGCGGTGACCACGGAGGCCCAGATCGCGGCCATCGTACGGCGGATGACCGTACTGACCAATGCAGTCAAGAGCCTCCAGCAGCAACCGACGGCCCGACCGATGCCTTCCAGGAGCAGCCGCCGACGACCACGCCGATCCCCGTCGCCTCCGCTTGAGCGCCCTCTACAGCGCTCCCACGGAGAAGGGGGGGAACGACCCTGGTGTGATGACCGACGGTCCCGGCAGCCCTCTCCTTCCCTGCTGGAACGGGCAAGGAAAGAGAAGCGGCCGCGCACGCCATCGGCCTCCCTCTCGGAATCTTCCGGAGACTCCACTCCTGGAGTCTCCCAGCACCGACGAGCGGATGACTACGAGCGCAGGTTTGAGGAAATCGACCGCCGACTCGCGCAGTTGCAGCTAGACGGTCAGAAGTCTTCAAATGATGTCGACTTCCAGACCGCCCAGCCTCTCTTCCGACTAGTCCTCGATGAGCCGATTCCCAGTCGGTTCAAGATGCCGCACGTGGAGCCATACGACGGCTCCACCGACCCGATCGACCACCTTGAGAGCTACAAAGCACTCATGACGATTCAAGGGGCAACCGACGCTCTTTTTTGCATCGGCTTCCCCGCTACGCTCCGCAAGGCTGCTAGGGCCTGGTACTCCGGTCTCCGATCGGGAAGTATCCACTCCTTCGGGCAGCTCGAGCACTCGTTCGTGGCCCATTTCAGCACCAGCCGGAAGCCGCCGCGAACGTCGGACAGCCTGTTCTCCCTCAAACAGAGGGAGGATGAAATGCTCCGACATTTCGTGGCGCGGTTCAACACGGCCACGCTCGAGGTCCGGGACCTCAACGAAGACATGACTATCTCAGTCATGAAGCGGGGGCTAAGGGCGTCCCGATTCACCTATTCTCTGGACAAGACTCTCCCCCGGACATATGCCGAGCTACTGGAGCGCGCATACAAGTATATGCGCGCGGACGAAGGAGCGTCCGACCGACGCTTGGCCGAGCCCAGAGGCCCGAAAGAGAAGCGGAGGAAAGGTCGGGAGCCCGCCGAACCCAGCAGGCCCCCGACCGATAGTCGGGTCTCGCCACCCCGACGGATCCAAAAATCACCCCGGCAACAGACTTCGAGGCCGGCACGCCCCAGGTATGACTCCTACACTCCTCTCTCCGCTCCCCGTGCGCAGATCCTAATGGAGATCGAGGGGGAAGAATACCTGCGACGGCCTCCGCCTCTGAAAGCAAAAGGCCTCGACCGTCGGAAGTACTGTCGGTTCCATCGAAGCCACGGCCACGACACTGAGCGGTGCATCCAGTTGAAGGATGAGATTGAAGCTCTCATCCGCTGGGGGTACTCGGCAAATTCTGGAAGGGTCCGCCGACCCAACCAGTTGTCGATCGACACCCCCAGCCGACTGAAGAAGCGGCGAACAATCAGCCGACGGCCGGAGTCATCAACATGATTTCCAAGCGGTTGGGCCCGGGGACATCTGTGGGAGGGGAGCCGACGAAAAAGCCGCGCCCGAACGATGTAATCACCTTTACAGAGGATGACGTTCGGGGCATCCAGACTCCCCACAACGATGCTGTTGTTGTGTCGGCGACAATAGCGAATTATGATGTAAAACGAATTTTTGTTGATAATGGAAGTTTGACAAATGTTTTGTTTTACTCGACCTTCTCCCGAATGCGACTGTCAGCTGACCGACTTAGGAGGGTCTCCATGCCCTGATCGGCTTTGTCGGAGACGCCGTCACGACAGAGGGAGAAATCACCCTGCCCGTGACGGTCGGCACCGAACCACGGCAAAGCACGGTCCTCCTAACTTTTGCGGTCGTCCAAGTTCCTTCGGCCTACAACGTCATACTCGGACGGCCCGGGCTGAACGCCCTCAAGGCGATCGTCTCGACGTACCATCTCCTTGTTCGGTTCCCGACCAAAAATAGAATCGGGGAGATGCGCGGAGATCAACAGCTCGCCCGGCGATGCTTCCAAATCTCCGCTCAAAGCGACGAGTCGAAGGGTTCTCTGACAATCGACAAGCTGGACCAACGGGAGGAGGGAGAACGAGGCTCGCCAGCCGAGCAGCTCGTGGCGATCCCGATAGCGGAAGATCCAGATCGAAAGGTCTGGGTCGGGTCTCAATTGCCCGACCCCGAACGACGTCGACTGACGGAGCTTCTGACGGCCAATGCCGACATATTTGCTTGCTCGACAGCAGATATGTCGGGCATCCCCCCAGAAATAATAACTCACCGACTCAACATCGACCCGACGATGAGGCCGGTGAGACAGAAGAAAAGGTCCTTCGCCCCAGAGAGGCAGAGGGCCATCGACGGAGAAGTGGACAAGCTACTCGAAGCAGGCTTCATTCGGGAATCCACGTATCCCGATTGGCTCGCCAATATTGTCATGGTCAAAAAAGCCAACGGAAAGTGGAGGATCTGCATCGACTACACCGACCTCAATCGAGCCTGCCCAAAAGATAGCTTCCCGCTTCCCAAGATCGACCAGCTGGTGGATGCGACGTCCGGATTTTGACTGCTCAGCTTCATGGACGCCTTCGCCGGATACAACCAGATCCGGATGGCGCCTGAAGACGAGGAGCACACCGCGTTCGTGACTCCCAAGGGCCTCTACTGTTATCGGGTGATGCCCTTCGGACTGAAGAATGCCAGCGCCACCTACCAGCGACTCGTCAATAAGGTCTTCAAAGATCAGATCGGGCGCAACATGGAGGTATACGTGGACGACATGCTGGTGAAAAGCGCACAGATCCCGGATCATGTTCAGGATCTCGAGGAGACCTTCTGCACCCTGCGACGACACCGAATGAAGCTCAACCCGACCAAATGTGCTTTCGGGGTGACCTCAGGGAAGTTCCTCGGATTCCTCGTTTCACAGAGAGGGATGAGGCCAACCCTGAGAAAATAAAGGCGATCCTCGGCATGCGCCATCCGAACACCAAGAAGGAAGTCCAACAGCTGAACGGAAAAATCATCGCTCTTAGCCGATTCATTTCCAGATCAGCTGAAAGGTGCCTCCCGTTCTTCAAGACTTTACGTTAGGCGAACGGTTTGTCTTGGTCGGATGAGTGCCAGCGGGCCTTCGAAGACCTGAAGAAGTACTTGGCTTCCCCAACGTTGCTCGTGAAGCCGCAGGTCGGGGAGACCTTGTATCTCTACTTGGCCACATCTTCCGAGGCGATCAGTTCGGTGCTCGTTCGGGAAAATGAGTGCCGAACTCATCAGCCCATCTACTACACCAGCAAAGTGCTCCGCGACGCCGAAGCTAGATATTCAGAGACGGAGAAGATGATTTTCGCCCTGACCATCTCCGCACAATGACTTCGACCGTACTTTCAGGCCCATGCCATAGTGGTGCTCACCAACCAGCCCTGAGGGCAATTTTGCACCGACCGGACACGTCCGGACGACTCGCGAAGTGGGCGATGAAGCTTAGCGAGTTCAACATTCAGTACCGACCAAGGCCTGCCCTGAAAGCTTAGGTCTTGGCCGACTTCATCGCCGAGTGCCCGACAACTGACCAAGGGTCGGGAGTTGAAGACCCGGGACGAGATGCGGTCCCGAGCCGGATCCGGTCTCCACCTGGGTACTACACATCGACGGAGCCTCAAACGCTCAGGGGAGTGGGGCCGGGTTCCTACTCACGAATTCGGACGGGGTGGTCACCGATTACGCCCTCCGATTCGACTTCAAGGCCTCCAACAACCAAGCCGAATATGAAGCACTCCTCGCTGGCTTGAGGATGGCGAATGAGCTGGGCGTCGACAGTCTCCGGGCGTTCTCCGACTCTCAGCTGATCGTGGGACAGGTCAAGGGCGAATTTGAGGCACGAGATCCGACCATGATCAATACCTTCAGAAGTGAAGGATCTCACGGCACACCTCAGGTATTTCGAAATCACCCACATCCCAGGTCGGAGAATGCCCATGCCGACGCACTTTCCAGATTGGCGACTTCGGCTTTCGACTCTCTGGGTCGGACGCTCGTGGAGAACCTCGGGCGACCAAGTATCGATCGGGTCGAGGAGGTCCAACAGCTGGTGGCCGAACCGAGTTGGATGGACCCGATCGTTCGGTATCTGACCGACGGGACCAGCCCCGAAGATCCCGCGGAGGCCAAGCGGCTCCGATGGTCGGCCTCTCAATATGTGATCATGGACGGCCGACTCTACAAAAGGTCGTTCTCCCTCCCTTTGCTTAGGTGTTTGGGGCCGACCGACGCCGACTACGCTCTCCGAGAGGTTCACCAAGGAATTTGCGGGAACTACTTGGGGGGCAAGTCCCTAGCCTTCAAGGTCCTGCGACAAGGCTACTACTGGCCCACCATGAAAAATGATGCGGCCGAGCTGGTCCGGAGGTGCGAACCTTGTCAAAAGTATGCCAACATTCAACACCAACCAGCCAGCCGAATTGCTCCCATTGTAGCTCCATGGCCCTTCGCTCGGTGGGGGGTCGACATCCTCGATCCTTTCCATCCAGCGTCGGATCAGAGAAAGTTCATCGTTGTCGCCATCGACTACTTCACGAAGTGGGTCGAGGCGAGCCTTGGCGCAGATCACCGAGCGGAAGATGGAGGATTTTATCCAAAATCCATCATCTTCAGGTTCGGATTGCCGCACACCATCGTCACCGACAATGGACGGCAATTCGACAACCAGGATTTCAGAGACTTCTACGCCAGGTTCCACATAACGCACCGACTGACTTCAGTCGGGCACCCACAGTCCAACGGTGAGGTGAGGTGACCAACCGGACCTTGCTCCATGGACTCAAGACCCGACTGAATGAAGCCAAAGGTCTCTGGGTCGACGAGCTGGGCTCCGTTCTGTGGGCTTACCGAACGACCCCCCCGCGTCCCGACCGGGGAGTCGCCGTTCAGCTTGGCCTACGGGACAGAGGCGATGATCCCGCTCGAGATCGGACTGTCATCTTCAAGGGTCGAGTGGTATCAGGAGCCGGACAACTCCGAGGGTCGGAGGGCCGACCTGGACCTCCTCCCCGAACTACGAGACGAGGCTCAAATCCGAATGGCTTTATACTGACAGAGGGTCGCCCGGTATTACAATGCCAAGGTCAGACCAAAGCTCTTCAGGCCTGGTGACTTGGTCTTGAGGAAGGCGGGGGTCTCGAAGCCCTTGGATCAGGGGAAGTTGGCTCCAAACTGGGAAGGACCCTACAAGGTTGCAGACACCTACGGGCCGAGAGCCTATCGGCTGGAGACCCTTGAGGGGAAGCCCATTCTCCGGACTTGGAACCCGACAACTTGAAGTTGTATTACCAATGAACTTTGTGATTGTTCAGTCGGAATACAAACTCGGTTTGAAATCTCGGAGTCTTAACTTTCGACTAATGATCGGCGCTCGCAAAGCCCCGACGTATTGAAGTGGACCTGGCATCCACTAAAACCGACGACCTCATCGTCGGTAACGCATCGGGACCCTTACAAGGGCCGATACATCTACAACGACGGGAGTCGACACTCCTTTGACAGTCGACGAGACATCGGACCCTTACAAGGACCGATGCATCTACATTGACAGGAGCTGACGCTCCTTCTACGGTCGAACTCTCGGGCCAGACCATCGGCTAACACGCCGACTGGGCCCCGACCAAAGATAGGCGAAAAGCCTACGCGACTTGCGTCGCGACTTCCGACCAGGCTACGGCCGGTCGAGGGATATTCGGCTTACCACCGTCTATCGACAACGCGACCTTAATCGCATCCATGACTTGCCGACCGACCTACGACTGGCTGGACGACATTCGGCTTGCTACCGTATGTCGAATGATACAGAACGAATACCCGATGCAAGAGCATGGGGATCCGACTTATTATCGTTCCCCCGACACTGCGCCGGACGACATTCGACTGAACGCGTCTATGGAAGCCCGACTACCGAACCTTTACCAGGTTCGGTCGGCTCCCGACTCAACAAGACGCGCCGACTGATGAGCTCGACTATCAGAAGCCGACCCAAAGTCGGGCCTTACCCTTCCTTCGTAGCGGCACGAGTTGCCGAACGTCTGCCGACTTATGTGAGTTAGCGACTTACACAAGTTAATTACTCACTAAGGCATTCAACTGGAAGAAGGAGACAAAGGGGAAGTAGAAGAAACTTTCATTCAAAATTTTCATTTGAAATGTACAAAGTCGGGTCGAAGCCCGATTACTATATTTTCAGAAAACAAAAAAGTAAAGGTAGTCGGCGGGCCCGATCATCTGTCTTGGTCGATCTCCTCGCCGACGGAGATCGGGGATGACCGACGTGTCGGCCATAAGCGGCGCTGGGTCGGCGGCTGAAGGAGGGGCTTCGGTCGGCGAGGGGATATCGGTCGGCGCACCTGCTCCGGGATGGCTTCCTCCGCCACGACGACGCCTCCCGACGGCTGGTCGGCCATCTCCTCGGTTCCTTCTCCTCGGCCGGCGGGACGACGCGCTGACGTCAGCTCCGGGTACAAGGCATGGACGGCATCCCGACCGTCCTCGACCCGACCCGGTACGAGGCGAAGCCCGACTCGAGCATCTCCTCCCGGTATTGGTCGGAGGCCCGGAAGTCTTCCACCGCCCGATCGGCCGACTCTTTCGCCGACCTTGCCTCGTCCTCCGCACGGGCGAGCGACTCCTCGCCGACTCCGCCTCAACCTTCGCCATTTCGGCGTCGATCTGGGCGATCGATAGCTCCTCTTCGGCTTCGGCGAGCTTCTCCAGGCTGACCCGAAGTTGCTCGCCTCTTGGAGTTCGGCGGTGCGCCGTCCCGTTCGTGCCGAAGACGACGCACGGCCCGACCCTTATGTCTGGCCTCCTTCTTGGCCGACCTAAGTTCGGACCCAAGCCGGGAGACCTCGTCAAAACTTGGCCTCCCGGTCGGCCGATTGCTGAAGTGGTCGGCCAACATCGCCCTCTCGCTTCGGCCGCCGCCGACCTCTCCTTGTAAGCGCCCGGACGTTGCCGAACCTTCGGTACCCGGCCTCCAGTTCGACATCGTGAAGATCAGCTGCCGATTGAAAAGCTTCGTCAGATCACATAAAAGAAAAAAATTTCTAAGGAAAGAAAGGATGCGAAGCTTACCTCACCATGGTCGGGTAGAACCGCGACAGCATCTCGGTCACCTGCCGAGATCAGCGACTCTACGTCGGCTGGGAGGAGGATCCCCTGACAACCTCCTCGCAGGTTGTGGTCGGCCAACGCCGACGCTCCTTCGGGGAATGTGCGCTGGGGCACAGATCGGCTCCCCGACCTTGTCTCTCCGCGGGCTCCATCGGGGCTTTCCCCGATCAGCTGCCCCGACCGACGGGACCGGCAGCGAGGGGACGCTGAGTTCGACCGGCGCCCCCCGTGCGCCAACGACGCCGCCGGACGATGTTCGGTTTCCCGAACGTCATCCGGCTCCACCCGCACCGGCGAAGCCGCCGATGTTCCCTCGGCCTCCTCAGCCGGCCTCTCCTCCGCGTGACCGTCGGAGCCGCGAGGGCTATTACGGGCTCCGACTGGTCGGTCGCCGACGCCTCGACGGTCGGCGCCGCTGGAGCAGGTTCTTCGGGGGGCGAAGGACCGGCCCCCGATGCTGGCCTCTTCCTCGTGAACCGCCGAATCTCGGTCTGTCGGCCGCATCCTTGGAGGTGTCCCTGCAATACCGACAAAGTTAAAACCGACCAAGAGCCGAACGAAAAGAAAGACCGGGGGATCGGGCGATACCTAGTCGGGGGACCAGACTCAAGCGGCATCATAGAGAGCTTGTTCGGTAACAAGCTCCCTCTGCTTCGGGACCGACATATCTTTCAGTCGGTGGAAGTCCTCCCGGTCGTCCGCCTCCACCCGGCTGTTGTCGTTGGCTTCGGTTCGGGGCACGCCCCGGGAAGGGAAGCCCCAAGAGATGAGGAGAAACAAGAAAAACTGGTTCTTCCACCCATGAATGGACGATGGAAGACCAGTGATGAAGGCAAGACCCTTCCGGGGGTTGAAGAGCCACCACCCTCGGGCTTTAGGGTGGGGTCGGAGCACAAAGAATGCCCGGAAGAGTGAAACGCGAGGGTTGGTCGGCAAGAGCTGACACAACAGCGCGAAGGAAATGATGAGACGGACGAGTTCGGCGCCAGTTGCGCCGGACAGAGTCCGTAATAATCTAATAGATTCCGGACGAACTCCAGAATCGGAAGCGAAGACCGCGCGAAGGTCTTCGACATACAGCGCCAGTCGCGGCGGAGGGCTGTTAACCCGACCGCCGGCCCCTGGAGCGGAGAGCCGAAACTGCTCCGGGATGCGATATTGCTCCCGAAGCCGATCGAACATTCGGCCCCGAAAGCGAGGAGGCCTCATCTTCCGGAGTCGATCGGGAGTCGTCGGTCGGGTTCCCGACCGAGCTCCCTGAGTCGGATTTGGCCATTGCACCGGAACCGAAGAAGAGAAGAAGAAGAAGAGAGAAGAAGAAGAAGAAGAAGAAGAGAGGAAGGAGGACCACGAACCAGATGAATCCCTTCTGGAAGCAAGAAAGCTCTGCCCGCGACGACTGAGAAATCGCCCGGACAGAGTTTCCCAGCAAAATGGCAAGGTGGGGTCTGGGTCCGGGAGGTCCTATATATATAGGGCCGACCGACGGCCGAGATGCTCCGCGCCGACCGAAGGCCCACAG